>NW_026851601.1:0-73115 GCF_026571515.1 Ruditapes philippinarum
CCAAAAAGAGGAAAGAGAAATTTAATTTTGTAAATTTGTAAAAAGTTTGCTAAAATTAGGGGGTGCTGAGGGTCGAAGAGTTTTAAAGGGCCCCCGTACTTTAAATCGGGGAAGATTTTTACCATACAAACCAAAACGGGTTTGGAACCCTGTATAAACATGAAAATTTTTTTAAAACAGCAGGGAGCGAGGAATTTTAAAATTTGGGTTTGTCCTCCCTTAAAAAAAAAAATTTCCCACGTGAGAAAATTTTGGGCAAACCGGTTTGCCCGGTCAAGCCCAAATTTTAATAGCGCAAAAAAACTTAATTACTTCGGGTTCCCAAAGGAAATTTTTAATCATTTTTTTTGTTGTGGTGGGGTGTTTTGTGAAATTTTACTCCAAGGAAAGACAATCAATAAAAAAAATAAAAGACTAAAATTTTAATTTTTTTAAAATTTAAATTTAAAAACAAAATCATTCTAAAGATAATGTGTAAGTAATGTTGCGTGCACACCATCATCCATGTGTTTTTGCGCACGTGTCATTATTATTGTTATTAATACGTTGCCTCATGGGTTTTTCTATTACAGTAGTTTATGATTGGCTAATGACTGCTATTTTTTATCAAATCGCATTAGCGCGCGTAGTCACATGACCATAATCGAACTCGTCTGCCGAGTGAAAAAATCAAAACAAATATGGCTGCGCCCATGGGTTCAGAGAAGATATACTAAGATCTTTAAAAAACATCATTAATATGGACTATTTACGATAAGTATTTGTGTTAGGTTTTTAAAAAAGCATTTATATTTACGTACTGAATATTAATTTAAGCTAAATACGCTATCTTTCATCTTCTATAAAGTAATATGGAAGTAATATGAGGTATTTTCGCGATGTTTAACTTATGCATACATGCGCGTTTTCTGTAGTCTGTAAATATCTAAATAACATTATATGACTCTTGTTTACGTGAGCACGATTCTTTGTGGTGTATTTTGCAACAATTTCAGTGACGGTACAGTATGTAGGGCACTAGCTGGTGAATTTGAGTGGTCAAGCTTACATTTCAAAGTTCCATAGGCACGGTATAACAGTATATATGCTTGTCAGTGACTATTCTGTTTGTAAGTAATTTTGTAAAATATTTATTTAAACGGAAAAGCATCAGGAAAATTAAAAAAATTGAATGAATAATATCATACATCACAGACTGTTATTAAAAAATGTTGTACAACTTAATCACTTTTTTGTGTACAAAAATTATTGCTTCATTGTGTATTTTTGATTTTTTTTCTCCTATCTTTGTTTACCTTTTTAAGAACTAGGTTTGCATTATTGTTTAACTAAAACTAATTTTGCATCAGGACTTATGGTAGCTATTAGCATTGTTTAGATTAAATATAATAAGAGGAATCGCATGAAAATAGGCCCAAACATAGATACCAACTTGAATAAGTTTTTCACTGTTTAGCATTTTCTAAAGTTGTTTACCTTTTCCCATTTTTAACAAAGCTAAAAATACATTAAACATGAAATTTCTTTATTTAATCAACAATTACATTAAAGGTTTTTTTAAGGGTTTTGGTGGAAGTGTTCGAGTTTCTTCTACTATTTTGTGGAGAGGAATTCTATACAGTGGAACATACCAGAATTTATAGAAGTATTTTCATATTTAATTTTTCCCCTTTTTTTTTTATCAATTTCTAAAAAATTATAAATGTGCCATCAAACGTAATCTATGACTAATAAGAATATCTCTTTGTTAGCATGAATGTTTTCAGGGAATGGCTGACAGGGCAAAACGAAAAGATGTAATTAATTTTATCTGAAAAGTAAACAATATTCCATTTGTATGTTACAAGACACTCACTTCTCCACTAAAGAGGAAAAATATATACGTTCTATGTGGGGATACGAAACCTATTTTTCAAAAATTTTTAATAGTCAATCACGTGGTGTTGCAATTTTTTTATTAACAATAATTTTTGATTATAAGCTGATCAGTATTGAAAAAGATCTTGAAGGAAATTTACTTATACTTAATTGTAGTATTTGTGACAAAAAATATAACTCTTGTTAGAATATTTATGGCCCAAAGAATAGGGACAATCCAAATTTCTATGAAAAAATGTCTCAGAAAAAATGTCAAAGTTTGAAGACTCATCACATTCATTCTTGCTGGAGACTTTAATTTAGTTTTAAATCGCAGATGCTGATTCTTTTTAATTATTTGCACTTGAATAACCCTATATGCACGTGACAAAGTTCTTTCTTTAAAATATCAAAGTATAACTTAATGGATTGTTGGTGGGGGAAAATAATATTGAAAAAAGAGAAATACACCTTGTTTAGAAGAAATCCCATTAAAAAGGCGCGTCTTGATTTTTTTTTAATTTCAGACTATCTCTATACTGATCTTGACAATACTAAGATTTTACCTGGATATCGCACAGACCATTCTTTAAATTTTTCAATGTCAATAGAGTTTGGGAAAATTTCAAAAAGGTAATTCATATTGGAAATTTAACAATTCCCCTTCTTCGAGACGATATTTATGTAAATAAAAGTAAAAACGGTTATTTTAGATACAAAAAACCCAATAATGCAACAAATGTACCAGAAAAATAATAATTTAATGATATTCCTCTATCTGATTTGAGATTTTGATATAAATGACCAATTATTTTTTGAGACATTATTTAATGAATATTAGAGGAATGACTATAAAGCTATTCCTCACATAAGAAAAAAATTGAGGTAGATAAAGAAAGAGTCTAAACTAAAGAAATAGAGAAAATTGAAAAAGAACAAATTATTAATTATGAATTGCTGAACGCCAAAAAATTAGAGCTTTTAAATTTGAGAAAGAAAAATTGGAAGGTAATTTTATAAGATCCAAAGCCAAATGGATACTTGAAGGAGAGAAACCCACAAAGTATTTTTGCAATCTTGAAAACAGAAACTATGTTTCAAAATTAATGAATTCTCTAATCTCAGAAAAATGGGTCAGAGATTTTAAGAACTCAAGAAGAAATTTTGGTTGAAGTGAAGTGTTTTTTATGAGAATTTATACAAATTGAGGGAAGTAGATAACATATCCTTGGTAGAACTTCTTGGGGGTCTAACATACCTAAATTGTCAGAAAATTGTAAGCTATCAATTGAGGGTGAATTAACCTATAATGAAATGTTAGATTCTTACAAAAACGAATGTCAAACAATACAAGCCCAGGAAATGATGGTTTTTTACTGTTGAATTTTATAAATTTTTCTGGAGTGATATTGGACTTTTACTTGTTAGATCAGTTAATTATGCATATTATATAGGAAAACTTTCAGTTACTCAGAGACAAGGAGTTATAACTTGTATTCCTAAAGGTAACAAAGATAAATTGTATTTGAAAAAATTGGAGACCTATCTCTTTATTAAATGTCTCGTACAAAATTGCATCATCCTCAATAGCTTTTAGACTGAAAAATAACTTAAAAGATATTATAAATGAAGATCAAACTGGGTTCTTGCCAGGCAGGCTAATGGCTTCCAACATAAGAATGCTTTTATGATTTATTATTTCACTCTGAAAAGAATAACATTCCGGGGTTATTGCTTTTAATTGATTTTGCAGCTGCATTTGATACTGTGTATGGAATTTTATGAACAAGGTCATCGAGTTTTTTTTAATTTTGGTCCCTCAATAAAAGTCTTGGATTAAAATTATTTTATACAAATTACAGAATCATGCGTTATTATTAATGGACACATGTCAGAGTGGTTCTCACTTCAGAGGGGTTGTCGTCAAGGTGATGCCCTGTCACCGTACTTGTTCATTCTATGTGCTGAAATACTTTCAATATTAATTAGGAAAAACCAAAATATTAAAGGAATCAAAATAAATGGAACTGAGTATAAAATTTCTCAATATGCAGATTGACACAAGTTTATTCTTAGATGGCACTGAACAGTCTCTTAAAACAACAATGCTGATATTAAAATTCTATGCTAAAATTTCAGGCCTTAATATAAAACATGGAGAAAACAAAGGTAGTTTGGTTTGGTGCAAATAGAAACAGTAATATGATTTTATGCCCTGAATACAACCTTGATTGGAATAATGATGTTTTTACTTTGCTTGGTGGTAAAATTTTTCTACTGATTTAAAGAAAATAGTAGAACTAAAACTATGACTTAAAAATAGAAGAAATAAAGAAACTATTTGCAAACTGGTCAAAAGAATACTTTCTCCAATTTGGCAAACTAGTCCATTATAAAATCACTTGCCCTAGCAAAATTGAAAACCATCTTATTTTTAAGTATACCAAATCCACCTTTGATTAAAATAAATGAAATACAAAACCTATTCTTTAAGTTTCTTTGGAATAATGGTAGAGATAAAGTCAAAAGAAATATTATAACTCAAGAATATAAATTTGGAGGATTAAAAAATGATAGACCTTAAATGTTTTATGTGCAGTTTAAAAGCTACATGGCTCAGAAGACTTCTGAACTCAAATAACAAATACTGTCAATTTGGTTGAAGGAACTAACCCATTCATAAAAGAAATGTATAAATTTGGAACAGATTATATTAAGACAAAAATTACATTCAGACATTAATCCTTTTTGGAGAGATGTTATTTTATAGTTTTATTATACACTTTCTATGAATTTAAAACTATGTAATACTAAGCAGTACTATTTTGTGAACTTATGGTATAATCCAAGCATAAAAATAGGAAACTCTAGTATTTGTTTAAATAGGTGGATAATAGGTGGTATTCTTTTTATAGGAGATCTTATCAACCAAGAAGGGGAGTTTTATACATATGATGAATTTTCCTCAATATTTAATATTAGAACTAATTTTTAGAATATAGAGGTATAGTAGCTTCAGTTAAAGAATTTTTAAGAAAAGAAAATGTTCCAGATTTACCAAAACAACATAAATATAACACACCTATTCCAAATCCTATATGTATAATTAATAGAGATAAAAAAGGATGCCGTTCTATATATAGAGCAATGCAATCTGAAAAACAGTACCCAAAATCATTTCAAAAGTGGAAAAATGATTTAAGGAATATAAATGACAGTGAATTTTTTGAAAAGAATTCTTTGTATAATTTGGTTTACAAATATACAGAGGACCCAAAGTTGATATGGTTTCAGTATAGAATAAACCATAGAATTCTTGCAACAAACTATTTGCTTAAGAAAATGAATATAATTAATGATGATAATTGTTCATTTTGTCATAATGAAAAAGAAACATTGATTCATCTTTTCTATGACTGTGATGTAACACAACATTTTTGGGAACAACTACAAGTTTATATTAATGATAGATGCCACCTTAACATTCCAACCTGGAGTAAGTTAGATATATTGTTTGGCAGTGCTCATCTTGATGAAGTTATAAATAAAATAATATTACATGCCAAATATTACATATATTACTGTAGATTAAAACAATTAAGGCCTGATATAGGAACTTTTAAACAACAACTGTGTGCCAGTTTATAAAATTGATAAATATATGTCCAAACAGTCCTTCAAGCATAATGAATTGAGAAAGCATGGGAAAAATTCAATAATTTAGTGAGCCCCTTATGATTGTGATGTCTTTTCTTTTAGATTTAAATTAAATTTATAATAAGTTTGTAGGGGTGTTACTACATGTTTATAATTTATTCATAATTATTTTTAAACTCTTCCCAACCAAAACCTGGAATGTGTATAATTTAATCATTCTTCCTCCACCAAAAACCTGAAAAATTACTCCAAGAAAGAATTACTTGCCAGTTCTTTTATATGTAAGGTTACCGCTTAACGAAAACTCTAGTAGTTGGCACCAAAACCTTTTATATAGGTTTTTTTTTCTCTATCCTTTTTTTTTATAATATTTTTTTTCTCTTCTTTTTACTTCTCTATAGTTCAATGTTTCAAACAAGCTGTCTAAAACATTAAAAAAAAAACATCAAAATGAATAAAGTGTTTCTGTTTAGCACTATTAATTTTTCACTACCTTTTCTAGTGTGATACCTTAAACATGTTTTATCAGTAAATGTGTATGATTTTTTTTTTTCTCTCCTGGTAAAGGTATATGTGGGTTATGTATTTACAAGTGAATTGTTTTGATGTTATTTCTTTAGTTGGAAAATTAACTGGTGAGATAATACCTGTATCATTTTAAAAAAAATAAAAAATTATCAGTTTTCTTTATTTCTTTTCAAGAGAAAATATCTTGATTTTATAGTAATAAAAACAATCCTGCTATAGTATCATGAACGTAGGTTAAACACATGTAGTCTATAAGCAAGCAGAAGTATAAATAAATGATACATTGCATGAACCATTCTTATTCATTGTTTATCTTAATTGCTAATGTTATAGTAGCATCAGCGATATGTTCATGTGCATATAATAATTTTGGCTTATCAAATGTTATTTCCAAAAATACAAGAACACAATTCTTATATTATTTACAATCAATAAAAAAGCTTGTGAGGAATCTTATGTTTATCCGAGTATTTTCCCGATGTAAAGTACAAATTAGTACAAGATATTGTTATAATATTGTTAAACGCTTCCTCGTCCTAATATTTAAACACGTAAATCTTACCACACAGTCTTCTTTTCTTAAAAACATTTTATACATACCAACTAAACTAAGCAAATAAGGTCCGTAAGTTCTTAAAACTTTTGCTAAATGTTCCATTAAATATTAACTCTCTGTGACGATTTTAGATAATTAACCTTTGTCTTCAGTTAGGACATAAATTTCCGAATGTAAACATGAATTAAAATTACTTCATGAAGCGTAAGCATGTTTTAACTTGTGAAAATGCCTGACGAATAATTATTGATTAAGTGTACGTAATATATACTAACAAAGGCAATGCTATCACGATATATATAAAGGATATTTGTTTGTTTTGCATGTAAGATTAAAATATATTTCACTAAGTGAAAACCAGACGTATTTTTTTCTTGAGTGGCGTAGAATAGCTGGTGTTCACAAATGAAATATATTTCAATCTTATATGTAAAACAAATACATTTTCTATTCATTTCATGCTTTTTAAGTGATTTAAAGTATATTTTACTGATTTTGTCGCGTAACGTCGCACATTCCCTTTATGACGTCAAAACATCATGACGTCACATTATCAATTCTGAAATATAGTTCTGTTAAATTTCTCTAATTTTGTAACATTTTTTTAACATGATGTATGATGATATCGATTTCCATTCCTAAAGAAGCAAAATTTACGTATGACGGCATTTATTTTTGCCTGTTATTTCATATACTTAAGATATTCTTTTTATCCACATTCAGATATATTCCGGCTACAGTGAAATTATATTTCATAAATTTCACTAGAGGTTTATCAGATTAAAATCATTTGATATAAATTATTAAAGTAAAAGACTGGGCAGCATGAAATAAATACATAATGCAACGATGTAAATATATTCATTAATACGTTAAAAGATTTTTGAACAGATATTTTCATATTGCTTTGCAATATTGACCTGAAACATTTGAGCCGCGTCACGACAAAACCAACATAATGCGTTTGCGACCAGTATGGATCCAGACCAGCCTGCGCATCTGCGCAGTCTGATCAGGATCCATGATGTTCGCTTACAAACTCTATTACAAGTAGAGAAACTAATAGCGAACAGCATGGATCCTGATAAGACTGCGCGGATGCGCAGGCTGGTCTCGATCCATGCTGATCGCACACGCATTATGTTGGTTTTGTCGTGACACGGCTCATTTAAATATTCAATTTCATTTTGTCGTTCATGATCGGATTTTAATGTAGGCCTGTGATACACTTTTCTTGTAAGTTTCAAATTAAAGAATCTAGGATCGAATCAAATGAATTTTTTTTCTTTTATGAAATTTATAATAAACTTATTGTATTTTGCAAAACTTGACTTTTATGTGTTATACATGCAAATAATTATCCAAATTGCCCCGGTCACATATTCACAGATAACGCCACGAAAGAGCTGCGGTCTAATTGTTTCACGGGAATGTGAAATTCCGTAACCGCTACGGTTTCAGCACGGAAAGACAACGGTATTAGTACTGAGTTCGACGGATTTACCGCCAAGATGTAGGTTAAAGCCACGAGAGTGTTATGTTCACGGATAATGCCACGGAAGAGCTACGGTCTAATCGTTCACGGATTACTACGGAAATGTGAAATTCCGTAGTCCGCTACGGTTCCAGTTCGGACACACAACGGTATGAGAAAGGAGTTCGACGGATTTACCACCAAAAGCCCCGGGAGAGACACGGATTGTTACGAACCGACACGGTTTGATACGGAACGACACGAGTCAGGACGGACGCACTACGGATATACTACGGTTTTGCTACAGTATAAGCACGGGTTAGTACGAATAAGTACGGTCTGATACGGAGAAGAACGAATTGATACGGATAAGAACGAATTGCCACGGATCTATACGGACCTATTGTATCCGTCCACAACCACTTGCATGCTCATTTCAAAATGCCTCACAAGAAAATAACACCTAGACAAAAAATTGCAGAGTTCAATGATTTTAGCGGAAAGGATTCCGCCTCATCGCGTCCGACCCCCCGAGACATATCTGGTCCGATTATAGTGAATTTCTTGAAGGACGCCGGATCCTGAACAAGTTCAGCCATGAGAGCCTCATACAAAACATGAAGGGGTCTTCGTAAAAGCCTATCTCTAGTCAACCATCTCTTCTGTCTTCTTTTACCTGATTAGATATGGACTAGTAATCATTAATGAAAAATGTTGATCAATACTGCTTCCTTTTTATTTTAAAATTTGCTGTTTATTTTACAATTACATTAATCATCGTGAATGTTAATGTTTTAAGCATATTTAAAAAGGTTGTTAATTAATCTTATTATCACTCAAGGGCCAATGTTTTGTAACATATGTAACATTAAAATGTTATTCTATTACTTATGCATCGTTGTATTATTAACATATGTTTATCTCTATGCATGTCATCAAGCAACTCAACCACTGCCTCCGCATTCTGAGCCATATCAATATACAGTTGCAGCCAGTAAATGGCAATTATCATTTATTGAATGTTCACGCAAACATGTCTGCTTTTAACAAGAACGTAGTATCATTTATACCCTTGAAAAAGTACATGATACTTAATATATCCTAAACAGTGGTTGACCGTACCATTCCGTACCGTTTCGTGATGCAACGCAATAAACCGTAAAAGACCGTGCTAACCCCTGCCTCTCCGTAGTACAACGTATTACGATCGTGGCTTTCCGTCACAATGCCGTGTCAATCCGTATTAATACCGTAGCTTATACGTAGGGTAACCGTACAAATACGTAGTTCTCCGTACTAAACCGTGGAAATCCTTGAAAAGTTAAGGGCCTACGAATCAGTACGGACTAGTACGGTTTTCGTACTGACCAGTGCGTATCAGTACGGTTTAATACTGACTAATAGGGATACGCTACGGTTGATTTTTCCATAGCACATTTTTGTGCATGTTCAAAAATTGTCAAGGGTGGATTCGGATATACAATGACTACTACGATTGTTTACGGTTACAATACGGAGAGCTACTGACCAGTACGGGTAGCTACGGACGATGCCGGAATTAATCCGTGGCTCTTCCGTGGGCGTTTTCCGTGAATATGTGACCGGGTTATTACAGATTTTTACGGACCGACACGGTTTGATACGGAGGTCACTAATCAGGACGGATACACTACGGTCTGCAACGATATAAGCACGGGTAAGTACGAATAAGTACGGTCTGATACGGAGAAGAACGAAATGCCATGGATCTATACGGACCTATTATATCCGTCCACAACCTCTTGCATGCTCATTTTCAAAATGCCTCGCAAGAAAAGAACATCTAGAAAACGAATTGCAGAGTTCAATGATTCTGGCGGAGAGGATTCGGCCTCATCGTGTCCGACCCCTGTGACATATCAGGTCCGATTCTAGTGAATTTCTTGTAGGATGCCGAATTCTCAACAACAAGTTCGGCCATGAGAGTCTCATACTGGCCGTAAATGCCAATATCTTGTTCACCACCTCCTCTGTCTTCTATTACCTGATTAAATATATATTCATTAATGAAAATGTTGATCAATACTGCTTCTCTTTTGATTTTAAAATTAGCTGTTTATTTTACAATTACGTAAATTATCGTGAATTTTTATGTTTAAAAAAGCTTGTTAGTCCCCTACCGGTTTAACCGGAGGGGGACTTTAGGTTTACTCTCCGTCCGTCTGTCCGTCCGTCCGTCCGTCTGTCTGTCCGCACTCACAGGAGAGTAATTATGTGGCTAGAGGGACAATAGGTAACTGTTCTTTCTCTTTGATGTCATTCATTCCGTAATGCTTTTATGTGGCTATTTTCTTTTGTGTGGCTAAAAAGAACAATAGAGAGAACAATAGAGTAGCCACATAATTACTGTCCTGTGAGAACTTCCGCCTGTCAGTCCGTCAGTCCACAAAACTGGATCCCGCAATAACTCAAAAAGTACTAAAAATATTTTATTGAAACTTGATATATGGATAGATGGCAGTATGAAAGAGATTATGCACGTCTTTTTCTTTTCTTCCTATGTAGAAAATTCTGGTTGCTATGGCAACTAATAGTCTGAAAATATGGCAAATTTAACATATAACCTGGATCCAGTGATAACTCAAAAAGTACTGAAAATATTTTAATGAAACTTTATATATGGATAGATGGCAGTATGGAGATTATGCACATCCTTTTCTTTTCGTTTTATGTTGAAACTTCTGGTTGCTATGGCAACAAATAGACTTAATTTCAAGATTTCTGATTTACATTTTAAGCTTTCTTACTAGTAGTTCTTTATTTTTTAAGGTGTTTACTTTAAACTTTAAATATAAGTTTCTGGTCATCAACCACATCATATGTGACAAGGTTAACTACTCTAGCACAAAAATTATCAGAATTACCTCCCTTGAACTTAGATTTTTTTATGAAAAATATGTTGTCTTTTTTAAATAACTTCTTTATTTCTCAATGTATCTACTTCAAACTTCATATATATGTTTCTTATTATCACTCAACATTTTTGGAAGGTAAAATACACTAGCAAGACTATTTTCAGAACTATGTCCCCCTTGAACTTAGATTTTTTTCGAGAAATTGGTATTTTTTACTCCAACTTCTTCATTCCTTTAAACTTAAAGTAAACTCACATCATATATGACAATGTTCATAAATCTAGCATCTTTATTTCAAAAGTTTTCTTCTCTTTAAGAATTCTAACATCTTTATTTCAAGAGTTATCTTCTCTTTAAGAATTTTGCATTAAAATATATTATATTTTAGTAACAGGGATGTTTGAAAAAATAACTTTAGAGTCTCCTTCAGTCTGTCTGTCTGTTCATAAAAACTGTTTCCTGAGATCACTTTTAAAGATGTTTTCCAACAAATTTACTTAAAAAAGAGAAAAGTTGAAACGTTAGTTATTCTGATTCATCCTGAGAAAATTGGACAGAATTATCAGAATTACCTCCAATGAACTTAGAATGTTCATGATTTCTTTTAAACTTCTTTATTTCTTAATGTATCTGCTTCAACTTCATAATTTATGTATGTTTCTTATTATCACTCAACATATGTGAGAAGGTCCAATACTCTAGCAAGACTATTTACAGAAATATGACCCCCTTGAACTTTTTTGAGAAATTGGTATTTTTAACTCCCAACTTCTTCATACACTTATTCATCCTGAGAAAATTGGACCTTTTGATTATCTTTTGTATAAACATAATGTCCTTACTAGGCAGGGAAACTTAACATATTACTGTGATATAGACAAACTTAGAACTCAAAAGATTTAAATTCATTGATGGATTGCTTGCAATACTATGATAATTGCTTTATTAATCTTATTATCACTCAAGGGCCAGCGTCTGAGGCATATGAGACACTTCGTTTTATGTAAATATTTACTCCAATTTCACGATTCATTTTTGTATGTAAAAATATGTATCTTTAAATGTTAGTCTATTACTTATGCAATGTAGAATGATATATATATATATATATATATATATATATATATATATATATATATATATATATATATATATATATATATTTATATATATATATATATATATATATATATATATATATATATATATATTATACTTTTATGCATGTCATCAAGCAGCTCGACCACTGCCTCAGCATTCTGGGCCATATCAATCTACAGTTGCAGACAGTTAATGGCAAATATCTTTTATTGAATAACATGAAAATGCGAATATGTCTGTTTTTAACGAGATGGTAAAATTTATACCATTGAAAAAGTACATAGTAGGCAGTACACAGTTTCGGTCATTTAGTTTCGAATTAGCCAGGGTCAAATTTACAAACAAGAGTCAGTTTTGAAATTGAAGTGGATATTTGAGATTCTAAATGTTTAGAGTTACTATATTGCAAGTTTCAATGACTAGTATTGTGTTTCAGTTATTTAGTAAATTGAATTTAGTGGCGTTGACCCTTGCGTTTGGAGTGAGTACCTGTCGGATGCGAATGTGTGGTTTTTGGAGCTAGCCGGTGAATCAGCTCTTCAATTTAAAGGGTATGCAGAAGACTTAGAATAATGAAAAAAGTAGGTGGATGGCACCCTGTTTGGATGTTATTTTCAGATTGTGCATTGTTTAAGAAGGAAGAAACACTATATAGCTTGTGATTTAATTTTTTTTTGACGTTAATATATTGTTGTATTTTGCGAATAGGGATAATCCGCTCTATCTGACGTCGATTTTTGCCACCAAAACAATGAAAAACACAGGATTATTTGCCAGAAAACTAGAAAGTGGACATGAATTTTTAATTGTTTGCTGTGAGATACATGTATATGTTAAATATGAAATTCATTTATTTCAGGTGTGGGATTACAGACTTGTGTGTGATGTTTTGATTGTGGCATCAGTTGTGTGCAGAGAAGCCTTGAAAACTGTGTATTGCCCCCTTAATGAATCCGAACTAAACTGTGGTGGACCGTACTAGTCCGTGCCGTTTTGTGTCGCAACTCAAATAAACCGTATAATCTCTGTCTTTCCGTAGTACAACGTATTACGACCCTGACTTTCCGTAACAATGCCGTATTAATCCGTATTAAAACTTAAAAACTTATACGTAGGATAACCGTACAAAAACGTAGTTCTATGTATAAAACCGTGGAAATCCTTGACAAGTTGAGGCCTTTGAATCAGTACGGACTTGTACGGTTTTCGTACGGACCATTACGTAGCAGTACGGTTTAATAAGGACTTGTAGGGATACACGCTACGATTGGTTTTTTCGTAGCAAATTTTGTTTGCATGTTCAAAATTGTCAAGGATCGCTACAGATATACAAGGACTACTTTGATTGATTACATTTACAATATGGAGAGCTACTGACCAGTGCGGGTAGCTACAGACAATGCCAGTATTAATCCGTGGCTCTTACGTGGTCGTATTCCGTGAATATGTGACCGGTGTATGAAGTCGTACATATTGATATTAATGAAATGGAAAAAAATGTCTTAATGAAAATTGTGAAATATTAAAAATATGCTACAAATGAAAAATCATGTTTCGAATCATTAAAAGAAAAAAAAGTATCAGTACATGAAAACTACAAAAAAAGGTTTGTCCTAGATTATGAACTTTTAAACTATGTGGGCGCAAAACCGTCGTACCTACCACAAGGCCATAGAGCACTATTTTTTATTTAATATCGAGATATATACTATAATTAAATTCCTAAGCGTAAGTCATAAAATCGATTACGAAACTAACGAAAAATCCCCCGAAAATTAAGGAGTCTCGTGAAAGTATTGCCAAACAACTAGCATATTTATGTTTTATAACTATTCATTATTGAAGTTATAACATCATTTGAATTGATTAATAAACTAGCACCTGTCTTTTTGTCCTCTGCAGGTTCAATTATTAATTATATCAATAATAATAATGATTTCATTACTCAATTAGCGGAAAAAGAAACTTACATTACAAGGGGCATATTTTTATAAGTGGCAACAACTCCATTTTACCACGATTTGCATGTGAAAGTAAATAAATAATATACTATTTTCGCATACGATTTTAGCAGGTCGTTGTTTTGTAAACTGGTTGTAAACATGGCTGAGTAGCATTGTGATTTGAGAGAGGAGCAAAGAGCTTATTGCAAGTTCAGAAATAAAAATGCATCAAGATTAAGTTTATGGAGCAAATGCACTTCCATATCATACATTTGTCAGTTGGGTGTCAATGTTTAAGGAAGGCAAAACTAATGTTAAGGATAATCCCAGCCCTGGGTGGCCAATTTCTGCTGCGTTTGAAAAAGACATCTGCACTGTCAACGTCATAGTGGATGAAAATGCGAGATTGAGATTTCAATATATTTCTGTATTTTTTATTAAAATATTTTATTCAAGGATGAGCATAGTATATCTTTATACAATATGAGGTACCACATCACCATTTCTTATTTAAAAATCTATTAAGTAAGATTTGTTACTTATTTTGATATCCTTATTTGATTATGGAACTAAATCTTAGAGATAAAATATTTACAAGTAGATGAAGTAAATGATATGAACAATCTGAACAATCTTCTCAACGAAAGTAACAATTAAGAACACAGCGTTTCTATATTAGCTCGCCCCTAAGCTGCAGTGACAGCTTTCTAAAAGAAAAGGGGCTATTTTTCCTACACAAACACAATATTTCTTGACCGCAATTTGGCTGATTTTTTTCTTGTTGTCCTATACAGAAACCTATAGTTTGTAAGATCATTCGACCGGATATGTTTTACATGTGCGTCAATTTACCACCATTTACACGGGCATGGAAATAACATAACATAAAACTCTTAATGGAAACAAGTGGAATATGAAACAGGATGAAAAAAAACAAAGAAAAATGAACTTTAAAACGAATATGTTAACATTTCTGTTTTATTCATTCTGTTTACAATGTTTTGTTCACATTATCAATTAGACAATTTCGATTTGATTGTTCTGTAACCAATGGATATTGCCTAAGCTGCTGTAGAATTATGTAGCAACGACTGCTTATCTAATCGCGGAAATTAGTCATTAAAGGGAAAGTGTTTGTGTTATTTAATGTTATAATTAAAACATTTGGACGTCTTAAAACTCTCTTGTTTTATGTCAGACACTTGTAGGGTTTAGAATATTGCCCATACAAAGCTAATACTGTAACAATATTTAGACTTGGAGTTCAGTTACTTGGGAACGCTGTCTATAGAACTTGCCATTGTTACAAACACTTTTGTGGGTTTTATTTGTACTGCATGGTCTAATAATAAAATTTGGAATTGAAAGATAAATAATAGATCAAAGTATAAACACAGTTGGGCTTGTACGAACATCCGTCCGTCTGTCAGTAGCATTTCCGTGTTATTTCCATAACATCCCTAGTCATTCAAATACAAAATGAACATTAAATTATTTTACACAGTGAAACATTCGCCAAATGTTTGATAAAAGTGCCAGATCATTGCATTTGTTTTATTGGAACGTACGATATTATCTCCTTGTATCTCAGCTCCATACATCTTTATAATTATGTTTGGATTAACGTAGAAATCATATGTCGATTTTTCAGCTTTACTGGGGGAGAAAAACTTCAAGTTCTCATTCGTGCATTATTAAATGCACAAACGGAAACCTGGGTAGAACCAGCGACGATCCGTTGACTAGCAACAGAGGTTCCTTATAGAGATATACATTATATTCTGTTTAAATGATTGTCGTGATATTTGTATAACGAATAACACATGAAGACAATGTGAAGAACACATAAGATATTCAAATCGTTTGAAAGTGAAATGATATACACTTTAATTTTGACGCACAATTTGAGGTTTATAAGCAAGAACTCATAATTAAATCTATAACGCTTTTGTGAATATTCATACCATCGTATGATTGTAATTACCATTATAGTTCATATACAGGCTAGATCAAGTTGTTATTTAACCATTCTGTTTCTTTTTTTTTCTTCTTTTTTTTAACCTTTTGTATGATTCGAGTAAATAAATAAGATTGCTGAAAATAATTTTCAGTAGCACGGCTACGCAAACAAGGCATTTAGGGCATATAACAACCAATATTTAGATAAACCATCAAATGTGAATGTTTGTTAACTAAATGTTCATTTATTATTAGTTTCCACAAAAGTGTATCATAAAATATTATTTACAATAGAATCCTCGTATTTTTTTCAGATAAATGCCCTGTAAAACTTTATGATTTTTGAAAGATGAATTTAGAATTTTTATAGAAAGAAAATGATCGCGTAATCAATTATTTTTTGGGGGTTTGGTGTTTTGTCGCACCAACACAGTCATTGTGATATTGCGACTTTCTAGCTTTACTGATGCCCTTGCGTTTATAATTTCAGGCAACCGAACGGAACCACTAACGTTGCTGGACAGCTTCCTCACATGAAACAATTTAATGTTCCTGGCGGAACTCGAACCTATAGAGGTGAAAGTGGCAGTTTTTGGTTTTTTAAATTTATCGGAAACCCCAACCATTCGGCAAAAGGACTTATTTTTTTATGGTTTTTTACAATCGGGTTTTACTTCAATGACCCTTTGATTTTGCTACCCTTTTGAATTTGGGTTTCACAAACTTTAAAATTTTTTTAAATAATTTTAAATTTTTTTGATGTTTATTACTAAAGGCCTTTTTGGGAGGAGTTCGCACGGTGCCTTTGATTGTTCAAGCTTTTTATTTAAACGTACACATTATTTATACATTTGTTCATACTTTAAGTTAATGAATTGTTAATAACTACTTTTCATTCTAAAAATAAAACTCTTTTAAAAGAACCCTTTTAACAGGCAAATACATATACTTGGGGTGGTTTTGTTTAGTTTTTAGAAAATAAAAAACCAAAAAACGGTTTTTATTAAAATTTTTAAATGCTTATGTGTTTGTTGGGAAAATTTTTTGTTAGCTTTTAAAAAAGTAACGTACGTTTAGTTCTTTACAAAACTGCACTGTTTTCACTACAAAAACATGATCATTTTATACATTCATGCACATTATCAAACAGATAACACAAAAAATTTATTACTCAATTTTTATTTGTTTTCTACAGTTCTCTTGACTTCAATACTTGATTAATAATTCAAGAATATATAGAAATTAATACATTAGATATTATCGTAATACAAATTATCAGCCAATAAACTACTGATCAACAAAAAAAATTCGGTGCTAAACATATATCCCTTGAAATGTATATTTTTAAAAATTTTCCCACCTGTAGCAGTATCCTCAATGCATGCAATTTTTCTATCTTTGAAATATATTGGGTAGTTTAAGTATTACTGTAAATGAATACTATTTCGGAAAACACTCGTTTTTCATTTTCATTCGCCCTTGGGCAACACCCTTTTCCAGCCAGAAGGACACCCCTGTAAAGATTTATAAATGCTTTGGGCCCAAGCGGATAAAATCTATGTAAATATATTCCAATTTTGTGTACATTTATGAACACACACAATAGTCAAGGACGTCTCCCGCAAACGTCTCCTTGGAGTCAAAAATAACTGGGGGCTCATGCTTGGCCACAATTGAACCCAACAAATGTCCCACCACATTTTTCAAATGTATTTGAATGGTGGCGTCTTGGTCTGTCTCCTTTGACATTATTTTTATTGCCACTATAATATTTGTATTTAGTACCTTAAATCAAACATAGAATAACATTGTGTTATGAAAATTTAATGACAGTCCTTTTGAAATCAAGAAATTATTTTCATTTAAAACACTTATTTTGGTTTATTTTTAATTTAATTTAAAGCTTACCCCTTCAGAGAATAGCCAAACCGGGGCCCATCCCAATCTCCTTTTGAGGAAATTGATTTAAGAATAGAAATTATATTTTAAAATTTTTTGGGTTTCCCCTTTAAACCAAATGGGGGAACCGGTTTCCCCGAATTGGCCCCGTTTTAATTTAACGAAAATCAACCTTTTCAAACCCATTTTAACTTTTGAACGAGTGAATGAATTTTCCAAATGAGTATTTATTATTTTGAAATTTGGGTTTGAAATAAATTTTTAAAAACAAAAACCCTTTTAATTTCTCATTTTTCCGCAAAAAAATTTGAGAAAAAAAGCTTTGAAAATTAATTGGAATAAATTCACCTCCTTTGGGGCCCCCAAACGTGGAAAAGACACAAATTTAGTTTTTGACCATATAAACCCCAAAAAGGAAAAACTTGAATTTTGAAAATGAAAGTTTAAAGATGATAATGTTTATGTTGTCAAAATGTTCAATCAACTATAGAACCTCAGATGACCGTGCATTTTGAGAAATAAATACAGATGTCCGTGTACCGAGTATTGCGTTGGAGTTGCCCGCCGGTGTCACGAGTATTGCTTTTTAGTGTAACGAGTATTGGTTATCAATATAGAGTAAATGCAAGTAGCAAACACAGAGTATTTCCTACATTTAATTTTAAATCTTATTGTGTATACTTAATTACACTATATGTGCATTGACTGAAAACATATGCGAATAATCCAGATTTTCATTCCTGCTCATGAAAAATCTCAGCAATTTTTTGTGTTTAAAAAAGTTCTCGTTGCTATCGAAGGATCAACCTTTCCAGAATTTGTTAATAATAATTGCATATCTTACTTTAAATAAGTAAAAAATTGCAATCCAAAAGTGCATTAATGCTGCCTCAAGAATGTCAATAGTATAACGGTATTGAGCAAGTCTGTCAATACAATGTATCTAATATCAACCGACTTCCTACTAAGCCAACAATCCATATATAGGTAACTTTCGGTCATTTTGCACCTGCACCCTAGCAACGGCAGACCGTCTGCACGTGAAATTTGTTACGTCATTAAGCAATGAGTTATCGTATGACTACGTGGGTACAGCTAAAAAACGAAATAATGGATTTTGATAAAATTATGATAAAAGGGCAGCAGAGTGCAATGAAAAAGTTATGTTCCTTATAACCTTTTTATCTCATAAAGGTGTGTTAAAAGGCTTTACACCCCCACCCTGTTCCCCCCTTCTGTTTTGGGGTAATTAGCCCTCTAATTCGCCGAGAGGATTTGGGACTTTGGGGGTGGGGGCTAAAATGGTTTCTCAGGTTGATTTAAAAAAAGTACCGTGTATAATCAAAGCCCAAAACCTTTTGACTTTTTAAAAATTTAAAAAATTTTCTGGAATTAAAACAGTTTTGATTTTGGGAAAAAAAACGCAAAAAAAAAATTTTTTGGCAAATTTTTTTGACGTCCCCCAGTTGCCATTTAAAAATTGGTAAGCTAAATTTCCCTTTGGTTTATGGCCCAGCCAAAAATTTTTTACCCCGTTTGAAAGGGATTTAAGCATTTTTTTAGGGTTTTTTAAAACAGTTTTTTAACTTGTAAGAAAATGCTTAATTAATGATCGCAAAAAACTCATCAGAAAAGGGTTTAAAACTATACCGGCATGCTTTGGGCGGCATGCCTCGGGCCCCAAAATTTTAAAATAATGTTCGAATTAAACCCTTTCCCCCGTTAAAAAAACCATTATTAAAGTCATCTAAAAAATGTTTTGTTATCCTTCTTCTTTTCAGAGATGGGTCTCCTTGATCACAGTTTCTTGAGACATGTATTTAAAGATTTTTATCGTCAATTTCGATGGTTCTACCCTGCTCCCGAGCCTGCTTCCGACCCTGCACACACTTTATTTCATATATAGTGTGATTTTCAATCAAATGGGAGCAGCGGATCGTTTAGGGGTAGTTTAATCAATTTTACAAATACCTGTAATATTTTTACGTCTTTAAGAGCTGAGCTACAAAAATACCTCTAGATATATAAAACCCGTTGAGACAAATGAAATAGCCATTAATTTGGAAAATATCGTTGCTGAACTTACCTTCTTACCTCGTTCAAAGTCGCGAAATGGGATGAAAGTCCTCATAATATCGAGCAATATCCGGGGTACGATATACCGCAGTGTTAACGAAGACGTAAAATGTAAATTGTGTTATAGAATTATTTAGCTAAAAGAACATTTTTAAGGGTCGCTAATCTCCTTTGCGAATGCTAAGTCCGATGGCAGATAACACAAAACCGAGTTGGAGGACTCTCATTTGTTCTGTTTCTGTTATTATAAGTTAAGATCATGAAACGTTAAAATAATTCTGTTCTGCAAGTTTTTGTTTTGCAAGTTTCTGTTCTGCAAACCTCTTTAAGGAAAAAAGACACAGCTACAGTGAATAGATGTAAACAGCCTACCTTCTGGAGTTGTTTGGACAGGCGTACTTCCACATTCCTTTTTATTTCTAAGATAGCTTGTTTTTGAGCAGCGCTAAAAGTGCTGACATCATCGGCTATAACATGCATCTGAGATTATAAATAATAAATTATATTAGTTATAATAAGAATTATAGTGATAAAATAATGTGTTTAATATGTTTTTCTGAGTTCCCTAGCTCTTACCTTAGAAAAGTCAGGTTTGTTTTTATAAAAACGTCAACATCTTCTATTTATACAGAACAAATATTTAATATGTTGTTTTCCCCAGATATATGTAGATATGTGTAAAACTGTTTAAATAAACATAATATAACATATCTTTTTAATCTAAATGTTTTTGTTTTGTTTGTTACAAGTAGGAAATGAAATCCATTAGTGTGTTGTTTGTGTTAAACATATTTATTTCAGCGCAGTTGCAAAACAAGTTCTTTCAACTTATATTAATAATTTTTGAGTCTGCGTCTTGGAACCAACCAGTACTGGTGTCATATGAAGAAACATGGTCGTGACATAATTAGGGCCTGAACCCATGATCCAAAGGGTTGAAAGGCACATCTTAACCACTAGGCCAACGCTCCCCTGTTGTCTTGGTGGATACTTGGCTGAACTTGAAATTTCCGTTTATATGTTAGAGGTAAGCAAACTCTAAATAGTTCTAACCAAAATCAATACTGGTAATAGGTCTGTAAAGATGTAATTTACATTTTATATTGTAAATGTGCTAATTCTATAGTTTTATCCATAGGTAAAATGTATCAATATATTGATAATGCGCATAAATGTATTTTAGGCTTCAATCCATATGTAAAAGATTTCTCTCTTATAATTCCAATACAGAATAAAGAAATAAGTGCGAACCTGAGAGAGATATACTATAAAGATTCCCTGGTCTAAAGTTTTGATTCCTTTTAAGGGTATGGAAATGTTTGCTTATCTTGCACTATAATCTGTTTATTTCTTCATTCAAGGAAATAGGGGTGCTTCATTCCAAAGAATCAGACAAAAAAGTTTGTTTAAACTAAACAGATGCTTTGACTTAACACTCGCATTCCATTTATTGAGTAAGTACAATATGACTAAATAAATGGTTTGGAGCCAAATAGCATCGTTAATGTTCATGGTACATTGCGTCACATATCTAACGTGCACATACTTCATATTCCTCTAAAGGGACAGAGTCAAACGCATCCACTATCAGCCTTTTCCGTTTGTCCTCTGATTCGTGGCATTCGCATTCAGCCTGTAATGAAATCGCTACATATGCTTGTCAAAGTAAACAATGGTTTTACATGTATAAGATACAATGGTTATATTGTCAAATTGTCAATCGTCAAATAGCACTCTACAAACAGTATGCTTTTCTTAATGACCTTTATTCATAAAATGTTCAAACATTAATTTGAAAAGGCTTTCTTAACATTTACCTATAAAACAAAAATATTTCTTATTTTATTTCTAATCCATTAGAAGCACGTTCAATCCGTATTTGAAATAATGGAACAAATCGATTGAAATCCTATTTTTGCCATTGTTTTAATCCGAATATCTAGTTTATAATGTTATTCTTACGTATGTTGAAAGTAAATTACATACCTTTTCACTTTTATCACAGGATCTAATGGCATTTTGTTCAGAGGATAATTTCTCGGACGATGTCTTAGTGTCGACAGTAAGGGTAAATATACCTTTCTTCATATCCTCTATATGTCTTCTTGAAACATCGTTACATATCTGTCTGGCACTCTGAATTGAAGAAATATTTTCACAGCAACCATTCCCAGCACTATGTGGTTCTTTATCGGGCTTGCATTAAACAAAAGGGTCAATTGTGTGTTCTTATGTATCTGTATTTAGATGCAAACATTAGTCTTAAGGAAAATATGCAATGACTAGTTTGAGTAATTTTAGTGTTAAAACAAAATAAGTATAAGTATTGACCTGTAACAATCTAAGCATGAATGCTATTTTCTCTTGTTCAGACTCAAGATGAATGTTTTCAAAAGCATCTGTCCATTCATTGTCATACAGCTCGGCGAATTCCTCGGCAAGTTTTGTTGGGCGTTTACTGTCACTTAGATCAGCGATATTTGAGTTATCAACTGTAAGTTTGCTTAACCTGATAAAGATATCGTTACATCATAGAAAAAAATCAACAACATTCATTACTTGCAACACTTAAGTTTTGAATTCAATTTAATGAAAACGAAGACTGTGACATATATTCTCATATTATTAACCAAATTAAAGGTAATTGATTGTCATGTAGATTTTTTAACAAATATTAATTAAAAAATCAAAATTAAAAAAATCAATATCAAACTTATAATTACGCCTGACAAAAACCGATTCGAATCAAATTTAAATACTGTAAATAAATATACATATGATACATACTATATATGTTATACTTTTTTATTTTTCCGAACATTATATTAATGTCAACAAATACATAACTATATATGCTTTACTTTTAGGATATGAATTTTCATTCAGTCCGCCAACATAAATTTAGTTAAATGGTTGAATAATTACAAGAAACATTTTACATGTTTAACCTTTAATAACGTAGGTTAAACAAAATTTCATATCCGGCCATTATCTTTCTACCATTTTCGTCGAGGGATCTTCATCAAGCAATTTACGAACATTTGGCCTTCAAGTTATGAGTCAGCAAATTTTACAACTAAAGGTTTACCTTAAAATTAAATCATCCTTTTGTTCTGTAAGTGACTGGTTGTTTCTATTCAGGACTTGCACTTGTTCTTGAAGAGACTGATTGATAATTTCTGCCTCCTGTAACTTGCTCATTAGATTGTGATTCTCGCATTTGATAGATTTCTGCTGGCTTTTAAGGGAATTTATCTCCTCTTGTAATTCCCTCTTCTCGCTATATATTGGGATTAGAAATAAATATTAAATACGAATACAATTAAAAAATAAGAAATGAAACAAAAACTCGACAATACTTATGCGGAAAATTAGAAACCATTTCTAGGTAAATGTTCAATTCTGCATTAGCCGCGATAGCTAGAATTTGTCATTACGGTCCAAGAATAGACTCAATCTACCGGGCGCGCAACTTTTTTGTCATTTTGGGCGTTCTCTAGGGATTCTGTTTTTCACTATTTTCTTCTTTCTTTTGTAATTCCTTTTAAAAATACATCAATCAAAAAGTACTTAATAACGAACATATTTACTCATATAAGTTTCTGAACAATGAAAACATGTTTTGTACTGCATATATTCAAAAATGGATTATTGAAATGCGTACAAATTAAATTACTTATCGAATTTTTGCTTTAGCTTCTCGTTTTTTCGTTGCAAGGTGTTTGCATGTTTACCCTTTCGTCCGTTCGTTTGTTCATCTGGCAAAGTGCTAAAATAATATAAGAAGTGGTTAAAAGGCTTTCCTTTGTCTCAGTTTTCTCTCTACTGTCATTTATTGTGATACATGATCGCCCTCTTTAATCAAGTTGATTAAATGTAAATGCAATAATGCAATGTAATTCGGAATTATATCATTTTCATAAAGTAATGTTGAATTGGAATATAAACAGTTCATAGAGTGCATACATACTAGTACCTTGCATTCAATACACAAATTAAGGCTTATATTTGCAATCTGGCTGATTTAGGCAAAAGTGTGAACGTTGTATAACGTGTAAGCTACATGCGGTATTTTCAATCAATTAAAACACGTCGATAGTTTTAAATTTGCCACCCGCTTTTCATCATATCTTGGCAAAGTTTTTAGATATAATAGCTTTAAATAACAAAACATCTTTTAAAATAATCTATTACCCATATGTTAAACTTTTTTTTAAAACAAAAACTGTAAATTAAATTGGCTTCGTTCAGTACACCTATATCCACCAACTGTGACAATTACAACAAGTATATGTCGCCATTGGTAAAATGTATCTGTGCACACATTGGTGTCGTATAGCCGCCAAAATCTGATGACAGGGGCTCAAACCTGGATCCATCCGAATATCGTTCAGCAGTTCATCCGGCAAACATATCGGCCGATCAAGTATTTTGTCTTTTTAAATTGATTTGATAAACAATTCTACTTGTGACAGACATATACATATTGACACTGTATTTACTGAGACGCCGGTACAAACAATTCCGACGGGTTGAGAGCACTTTGTAATGCTTATTCTTTTGTTTAAACAGGGAAAGATGGACCTGTCACATATAACTAAAATAACCATTATTTAGATCTGAAGAATTTACATCAATTATAGTCGCCAATTAGAAATCTATTGAAGAGTATCAAAGTAAGTTAAAAGGTATTAAACGTGATTTATCAAGGTATCAGAAAGTGGGCGCACTTATTCCAAACAATGTATTATCATTTACTTTACTACTTTCTACCACTAGTCTTACTCTTTGTCGTTATCACAGCTGCTACCAGGACTAGCCCCAGTGTCCTGTTCAGGTTCTTCCATACTTTGGACTGCAAGTATAAAATCAAACAATCTCCCTACAGCATTGAATCGAAAAAATATTACAATGATTAAAATTTTTGTTAAGCAATTGAAAATATCATTCTAACTGTTAAGTAACTTATTTAATTTATAGCTTACTCATATTATTTTAAGGAAATTTTTGCTCAAATTTAATATTTGAAAATAATGAAAATTGCTAAAGAGTCTTTCTTTTAAAGGCACATTATGTCTCTGAAATCCATATTTATCTAGAAATGTCATACACGTGTTTAATAATGTTTAAAAATTGATTTAGGATATGTTAAACGTTAATTAGCTGATGAAAGTGTCGCTGAATGTGCATTTATGTGTTGTCAAGGTAGAAAAAAGTGAACAATGTAGTATTTTGACTTCCATACAAAATACTAATTCACTGTAATTATACCAATCAAAGCAAACGGGGCAAATATAATTCATCTATATAGCAAAGGAGTATTGTTTTTGGAAACTAACAAGATACAAAAAAAAAGTTTTTGAGAAATAAAAATTATAGCATTTCTGAGGCATCATGGGCCTTTAAACGTACAATCAACATCTTTGTACTACATGGTAAGTTTTAACCTTTACTCACTTATATAGGTAAACACAGTATGAATACATTCTGTCATTAAAAAACTTACAGTTTTTAAAAGAAAAGACCACATGAACTGGCCAGTTATAGGAAATGCAGCCTCAAACATTGTTTGTGCTTTGTTATCCAAATTAGACATATTCAGTAAGGATTTCATTGATTTAATAAATTTCTGCAAAAAAATACATTTACCCAAATATGAGCATAGCATATATTTAATACTACAGTACACATAATGCAAAGAAAACTTGCCAGTTTTCATTGGCTTGCATGCGCTGCAATGTTCTCAATGAACCTCCCATTGAATATTAACAGTTGAAAACAAAATGGTGGACACTAAACTAGTCATATCGTATTTCATAAACATTGAATCTTTATTTTTTAGTGTTTTATCATCCATTAAACGCTACAATAATTGTTTTGATATTATGACGGTTTAAACCTGTTAGAAGGTCACCAAATTTTGTCTAGCGATTTATACACGCCCGACAAAATGTCGCTCCACTTCAAAACTGTGGTGTACGGTAAAACGAGCGAACGGCATTTCCGAGATAGAACGGAAGGCCGATTTTAACGGCTAATTGTAAGTATTGTTCATGTTTTTTTCTTGTTATTCATTAAAGTTGTATGTTTTCGAAAAACGGAAAATGTAGTTCCGTGTAGGATTGATTTAGGCTTCCAATTATCTAAGCTGTTACAAAAACAAAATTATATTAAGCCCGGGAGAACTTTTTTCCCTGACGAAGCGAACGACGATTTGTAGGATATTGAACTTCACAACCATAGAAATGCCATACCTTTCAGATCTCTTGAAAAAGTGTATAAGTAAAATATCAACCCGTAATAAGAACTTGTCCTTCGTGCAACATAAATTACTCCAGAAGGATTTCTTAAATTTGTAAATCGATATTTTTCGAAAGTAGTGGAGCCAAAGGGCAGGAGATGGAGCAAAAAGTTCGATGTTGAGCGCAAGGCGATATCAATTTGACGTATAAGGAGGAGCGTAGTCTATGATTTTTATATATAAAAGCTATAGAAGTTAAAATAGACATGCTCAAGTGTTGAGACCGAGATATATATACTTTTCCTTTTAAAGACATTCAATAAAGTGTGATATCCTTTCAACGACTATAGCGTAATAAATATAATCGCGAAGGTGTCACCTATGGCTGCCGTGTAGATTCCATTATTTATGTTTCAAATTTGGATCAGGCCAGACCATTGAATCATACACATGTATGCATGGCGTAATACAGGATGCCACTTTTTCGAGATCAATCATGATTTTGACACGGTTATATTGATATTTTACTAATACACTTTTTCCAGAAATCTGAAGGGTATGGCGTTTCTATGGTAGGGAAGTTCAATATTCTACAAATCGTCGTTCGCTTCGTCAGGGAGAAAAATTCTCCCGGGCTTAATATAATTTTGTTTTTGTAACAGCTTAGATAATTGGAAGCCTAAATCAATCCTACACGGAACTACATTTTCCGTTTTTCGAAAAAATACAACTTAAATGAATAACAAGATAAAAACATAAACAATACTTACAATTAGCTGTTTAAATCGGCCTTCCGCTCTATCTCGGAAATGCCGTTCGCTCGTTTTACCGTACACCACAATTTTGAAGTGGCGCGACAGTTTGCCAGGCGTGTTATAACTATTTGGGGAAGGGTCCGATTATAAAACTCAGTTTATGAAAATAGCTGAAAACCAGACTGTAACTGTATTACAATTACAAGTAAAAAAAAGAATAATAAACCCCTATAATAATGACAATGTAAATTATTCTAGTTTAGATGTCATAGTAAAGCAGACAAACACAACAAATATAGTGCAAATGAATACTAGATATAGGGTTATTTGAATCAGATTAGAAATATCTATTTACTAAATTTGATTGATAAAGTTCAGACAAACCAATTTCGTCAACTAAATTATCTGCAAGAAGTACGTTCTACATGGAAACGTTATTGTTGATAAATCGTTGACAATATAAAGTTAAAGACGCAAAATATTAAAACTTACGGAAATTGATCACCATTCAACAATAATCTCCTCACTGTCTATTTACTTCCTCTTTCGTTTTCAAATTTTTGTAAACTATTATAGGTTTAACTATTTAAGTTTTATCGGTCGAGGTTTAACACACAAATAGTCAATGTAAATATTTCATTTGGTATTGAAATTTATATTGCCATGCTTTGATAAGGAAATAAATTTAAACTACAAATCTTCTTACAATTTACCATATAAACAATATTATCTGTTAGAGTTAATTTGTTCATGTACAATGAGTCTAATTTTTGAAGAATAAAAAAATGCGTACGGTGGAGTATGTACAGTCATGTTAGAAATGTTAGGTGGACGTGGAATCTTATGAATAGGTACATTATTCCTTTGAAACGAATGAATTGTGTCTTCTTTAGAAAGGGCACACGTGAATGCTATAACATTTAAATAATGTTTTAGAGCATCTGTGATGCTTATCTTACAGGCGGTGCTGAAAGCGTTCTTGTCATAAGATTAGCATAATGTAAATAAGAGAGTATATTTGTCTTCCATTCAGTACAACTGTACTAATTGCTCAAAAGTAACAGAAGCATATTACCGACAGCAATATTAAAACTATTCCTTGGAGAATTACTTCCAATTATAAGAAAACTGGTAAACTTATCACTACAGCAAGGAGTATTTCCAAATAAATGGAAATAAGCTATAGTGAGACCATTTTTGATGACAATTGGACTTAAACTTGTATTCTCAAAATATAGACCTGTGAGTAATATATCGTTTTTATCAAAACTGATTGAAAAAGCAGCTCTGAAAATACAAAATAAACATGCTGATCAGTATGACTTACTACCTACAAACCAATCCGCCTATAGAAAATACCACTCCTGTGAATCTGCTCTACTGCGATTAGTTAATGATCTGTTGGCAGCCATGGAAAAACAAGAAGTTACAGCGCTAATCGCGATTGATCTCACTGCCGCGTTCGACTCTGTGGATCATTATATACTCGTCGACGTGCTACAGAAGCAGTACGGCGTGAGCGATTCAGTGCTCTGTTGGCTTGACTCATACCTTCGTCTCAGCTCCACGGCAACTAGAGTGCAGTGTCCCCCAGGGTAGTTGTTTAGGGCATTGGCTCTACCTGACGTATGCGGGAACCTTGTTTGACGTGATTTCATCTGGATTTTCGGTGTATGGATTCGCTGATGACCATACTGCAACCAAATGTTTTAAACCGTCTGAAGAAAATAGTGAAATGTCTGGAATCGCTGAATTAGAAAATGGTACGATTGATATCAACAACTGGATGAACGTTAATAAACTCAAGATGAACTCATCGAAAACAGAATTCATAACATTTAGAAGTGCTCAACAACTCAAAAAGTGTCACCTAAAATCCATTTGTATTAACGGAGATAAGATAAGATCAACCTTGAGGAGTCCATTAGATTTTTAGGCGCATTTCTAGACCAAACACTAAATTTCATGTCGGAACATGTCAAACGAAAGTGCCGTACTGCAATATTAAACTATCTAAGAATAAAACGTATCCGAAAATACCTCACCAAAGAAGCAACTGAAATACTAGTTATAGCACTCGTAATGTGTATCCGATTTTGAATTGAAAACAATGCAACGTATTCAAAACATGTGCGCTAAGTTACTGCTGCAACGAAAGAATTTTGACAGTTCAAGGCAAGCATTGTTCGACCTTCACTGGTTGCCCATCAAATCTAGAATCGAATTTAAAATTTTGACTTTTGTATACAATTGTTCAATCGGTCATGCTCCAAAATACCTTTCTGAACTCCTAACCAAACAAGTACCAAATACCAGACTATATTCAGCTAAAACCTTTGAGAACTGCTACGTTATTCAATTCAATTAAAGAAAAACATTCAGTGACAGAAGTTTCGGAACTATTGGTCCAAAATTGTGGTATCCGCTGCCATTAGAGTTGAAAAAATCTCAGAATATTGATGTATTTAAGAAAAATCTTAAAACACATTATTTCAGAAAGTTTGAATCACTATTTAAAGATCTGAAATGAGATAAACATGAGTAACATATAACTGATGACTGACAGTGTGATGAATGTGCAATGTAAATAAATGTTTTATTCTTTTTTAATCTATTTGTAATAAAGTTACATGTATGTAAATAATCTTTTCTCATGCTACATGTATATCAATCAGTTTTATCATTTTATGGTCTCTGCAATTTAAAAAAAAATATGTTAATTTGAATTGTATGTAAAAGCTTTTATTTCATTTGATGTTGATCTACATATTCTTATGCATTCACAATTTTATTCTTATTATTTATATGTACTGTACAACGCTGTTGAATATTGTTAAATGGAAACAGGCGTTTAATTAAATAAAAAGTTTCAAGTTTCAAGAAGCAAAAGATGATAAGGAACTAGTCAATGAGTTACCTTTAGAAAACTTTAAAAGAAAACCAGAAAATAATAAGCTACTGAGAGAAAACAAATTATGTGGGCATAATGGGTTCTTTAAATAGTAAAACTAATAGCATGAAATAAATTTTGATATATCAACCTTATTTTTTTGCCCCATCCCTTATTCCAATCTCACAAAGGTTATTCGTTTCACTTTCACTTGAGACGTGTCTCAAACTTTCATGTAGGGAAATATCAACACCGCATCGTGTTACAGAACAGTTAAAACCACTGGCCTCCAGATGGTAAAATGAAAAAAAAATGAAATAGAATTTCAAATAAACGGTAAATAATGATTTAGTAAGGTATAATGTGTAAATCTATTATTACTGACATCTTATTTCTAAAAAAGATGTTGACAAAAGAGTCAATTTATCATGTTTCTTCTTTTCAAAATCTACTACGTTACTTACCCGGTAGCCAATATAAGTAGGAGAAGATAATTTCGTTTAGGAGTGAACGAAGGAAGAAATTCCATAGTATAAAAAAGAAGGTATATTCCGTTGGCGGAAAAGCGAATTGTTTGTTTTCAGAGCAAGAATGTTAAAAAGTATGAACATTTTGAAAAATCGTTTCGATTTCTTTAAACTAAATGATGTTTTTAAGGTGGGATTTTGAAATATTAGTTAGACAGTAGTTTTTCTGTTATCTTCTGGAGGCCTGCTGCTTTAAAGCCAGTAGCGAATTCATCACAGACAAAAATATTATTTATAATTACTGTAAACACTTGATAGCCGATTGTCTGAAATTGCTAAAACGTCTATTTGTTGTTGTTGTTTGTTTTTTTTGTTTGTTTATTTTTTGCAAAAAGAAATCACAGAGATACGAGCAACTTGACATTAGACCCATAATATTCCAAACGCCTATGTTTAGGTCTACATGTATTCACGGCATCGTAAATGCGTGACTAACGCATTCAGTAAACATCACCATGTGATTTTATATATATTGTCTGAGGCATGAGTATCAGTATTCCAACCACTATCTGAAGGATGTAGAATCGACTAACCTTGTGGATTCTTGCAATTTATATCAGAAGCATTGCCTTGATTCAAAGGTCTTCATTTAATATCGAGCGCTTTACGTGATAGCCTTTGCTTGCAGATTACTCCTTGATGCCGAAATCATGCGCATCAAATCTACGTACATTATCATCTGCGTTGGATGTTAACGTTTTTACATGTCTTTTTCAAGGAAATAGTTAAATTGTTCCGGCTGGAAATGGAATATAAACTGATGAAGTAAGTTAACAGTAAATGTATTTATCCTTGTTTCTACACATTGTTATTTGCATGAAATTTACGTGCTTTGTTGATATATAGCGGACCGCTATAGTTATTCATTCGAGGTCTTCACATTGCATTGCATAGTCAATAACGTTTAATTGAATTGTTTAAGCCACCTATTTAATAACGTTTCGGTCGCTTTCTAACGTGAGAACCAAACTTACTTTCATGTAACGCGCCATTATGGAAGTCATTTCCCACTTGACCCATACGGTGATTACTTACTCGCACTGAGATATTTGAGACACGTGCATTAGCCTCATCACAATTAGATCTGCTTGGATACGCTCTGCTTTTGTTCACCATAGTTTTTTTCTTTTAGTAAAATTCTGGAAACAAAGTGATCCATAAGAAGCATTAATCACAACAAAATTACATAAGAATTGCAGACTCGGTTTGATTGAGTCTGTACATGGGAGATAATGAATTAGTGCAACATCCTTCACGCCCCCTAGCACCGGCTTGAGCGGTACTCAATTCTCAACACTTAATAGTGCTGGCATCAATGATCCCGAAGGACAAGAAAATATAACAACACTGAAGTACGGGGCATCTTTTTACAGCTGCCACACGGCACTTGATACCTGCTGTTGTGAAGTACAAACTTCTGGAAACAAAGTGATCCCTCGGAAGCATTAATAACAACAAAATTCTATACGCAACAAAAGTCTATATCGTCTCTTGATATACGAGTTATGCCTACGTCACATTACAAGCGGGGACCGGCCGATATAGAGGGATCGATGAGACATCGTTGATAATTTGAGATCGGAGAGAAACATTTTAATCATGTCCGGGAAGAATTGGGCGGTCATTCTCCCTCTGCCGTTCATTAGATATTCGGACTGTTTCCGCAGGGTACTCGCCCGGTCACCCGGTGAAAACCCTTGGCATTTTCTTTCTGGACACCGGTCGATATTCTAAAGGTAACCGGCAGACTACCGTACGATAAATGTCTAATTGCCTTCCGTTATCTGGCCTGTTTGAAACAATCGTATGGTGACGGTAAAGTATACGTGCGATATCTGATCGGCTGTCGGACTGTATTCGTATGGCATGCTATCCCATTTTCCGGCCGTTATTCACATCCCCTCTTTTGTTGTCATTTTCCCTTGCTTTCTTCCCCTCTGATTTCTCCCCCCCCCCTCCTTCTTGGCCTTCTGTTTTGAATGGTATTTTTCACTCTGAAATCAAATTTTTCCATAAAAGATTGTAAATGAAACTTGAAAACTTTAAGAAACCTCTGACGTGTGTGAAAACTGAGAGAATATGTGTGTGTTATTGAGTTTCTTAATACTCGCCAACGGTTGCCCGTACAGGCGAGTCCTCCAGAAGAGTATTACATGTAGTCGTTTTAGATTTAGGAGGACAGTGCAATATACAGATAGCAAGATGCCACAAATTCAGAAAATATGAAAAACAAGATCAATAAGGAAGACGGCGTTCAATGAACGCAACCACGACACTATCCAGCAACACAGGATGACGACCGTCAAGGAGCCAAGCAGCACACCAAACAATTTTTTCCTTCTTCTTTACCTATCCAAGTATTTAAGCACTCATTCACAAGTCTCGTCCAAAAAGATGAAAGATTCCGAGTAATTTCAGTTGGTCATCCCGGGAATCGAACCCACAATGTCCAGATTACAAGTCTAGCGACTTAACCGATTCAGCTCTGCACGCTGGCTAATGAGAGAATGATGATGGTATCTATGATTTATGGTGGTTTTTTAAGTGATTAACCTGCACGTGCTCTGCCTTTTGTCCTGTCCTGTTTTTGTTTGGGGTCCTCATTGGCTCCTCCTGGGCTCCTTGCCACTTGCTCTTGTTGCTGGATCGTGTGGGGGTTGCATTCATTGAACGCCGCCTTTCCCTGTTGATCTTGTTTATCATATTTTACCCTGATGACTATGGCAGTAAGCCAACGTGAATATACATACAGTTCAGCCACCGTATTGTTCGTCAAGCAGTTAAACAGTAATAATCTCTTTCACTTTCTCAAGGTACTGATAACTTCTGTACAACGAAAGTGACCTTCACAAGTGTACGGTTCGCCTAATTTACTGTCCAATGTTTTACCTGCCATAAGGTCTGTTTGATAACCCTAACGCTATCCTTACGGACACCTTAGGACCATACGTGAAACGTACTGCGTCCATCCGGGCCCTGGTCAGTAACCTGTCGAGACGCCTTCGGTGACCGCTCATATATGAGTTATATATTTATTTCCCATGTTATATAATATAAATACATCATTTTAACAGAGCACACACCAACATGTCATCAATAGGATTTTACCATTGTCATATTTAAAAAAAAATGAATTAAATAAAATCAATTGTTGAAGATAAAGTAAGTGGCAAAATTCTCATGTTATCCTATTCTATGCGTGATGGCACTAATCGATATTAGCAAATAATTCTTCTTGCACCAACATGCCTCCTGATTATTTTCATTTTTATATAAAACTTGGATTTAAAAGAAATTTATTGTAAAGTGAAAAAATTCCACACTGCATATGCACTTAAAAATTTACGTAAACTACCAAAACAAGGTCAAAATATGCAAAAATAGACCTCACTGCGTTAGTCACACATTTGAAATATTTGGATAAAGACTGGAAAATCAGTCATTAAATGTAGTACTACACAAAACGTCAATAATAATTTCAATTACTTTAATTCTTTTCGTTAACTCTTAGTATATTTTCTAAAGTTTAAAACAAAAAAAATGGCTCACCTAGACATATGAAGCTTTTAGAATTTTAGCCGGGTCATTTTTAACAATGGACTTAAAAATCAAAGACTTTAATTGAAAACATTTGTCAGGAAGTTAGAAATATGTGTTAGTTGCTGTATGCGCTAAGTTAGATAAGTGATGTTATGAAAAATAGCAGGCTGTTTACAAAATGCAGTGGTTATTTTCCTTTAAAGATGCACATTTCGGCGCTTTTTTGCACATTTTTTTATCCGTTAATAAATATAATAATATTAGCAATTCTGCGTTACTGGATATATATTCAGCGATTATTTCATAATGCTAAATCTTATGTGCACGAGTTTCTCGATTTTCCTTTTGTATAGAAAGCAATAGAACAAAAACAAGACGATAAATAATTACTGGTCTGTCATTGGGTCGGAAAGTGATTTACCTGATCAGTTTTAACAAAGGAGCCAAAAGATAAAGATCTGTTTTTCCCGTTAGCATTCTGTGATATTTTGACTATCCCAGGTATTGCATCGTAGCTAAAATAATATAAATATTTACAACAAGCAAGTCCGGTATAAAAACAAGATAGGCCAGATTTAAATTTTGTACACTCACTAGTATATCTATATTCAGCTACGTTAGAGGCTGATCTGTCAAACATGCCTAAATCTAACTTTTCTGGATTAGAGGGAAACTATTTCAGATAAAAGTTCAGTCAGCAATGAAATGCACAAAGGAGGTTTAATTTATAAAACGTATTTTGTCTTTGAGTAGTTCATATAGTTTTTTTTACTGATTTTTACTGCATATTTGCGAGAAGTTGAAATAGAAGTGAAAAAATCACAAGTGCTGTTTATTCTTGATCACACATTTGTTTTTTAAGGATATAAATAAATTCATGTTGCTAAAAATAACAAAAATACAAATGATATAAGTACACATAAATTGCAAGTAGGACGTGCGCATAATAATCAAGACTCAAATAATTTAAGCAGTTATGACATTAAATCAATGCGGCTTTTTTGAAATATATAATTCAATAGATACATAAAAACAAGAGCCATGTCAACATGGCCATCCCCCGCCGAATGGGTATGCTCATTGAAAGAATGTATATGTAGTAGAGCAGAAAAATTCAATTTTAAGAGGTCTTTTGGTAATGAAAACTAATGGCTGAAGTGATTACAGATTTGAAACCTATGTGAATACTGATGGCTGAAAATAACAAAGGGCAATAACTGAAAAAAATGCAGGGTAGGTTATCATTCTTGTGTGCTGAACCCCTCCTCAGTAAAATCTATCCACCTATGAAGTTTCAAGTTTATACCTCAATTATTTTTTGAGATAAGCTCCGGACAAAATAGTATGAAAAAGAACAAAGGGCAATTACTCAAAAATTATATAGGGAAGAGTTATCATTCTTGCGCACAGCATTCCGCCTCAATAAGATCTATCCACCTATGACATTTCATGTTGACATCTCAAACACTTTTGAATTATGCTCCACTAAGGTGAAAAATTAAGTATGAAAAATAACAAAGGGCAAAAACTTGAAAATAATGAAAGGTAGAGTTATCATTCTTGTGCACTGCACACCTCCTGAGTGAGATCTATGCACCTATGAAGTTACATGTTGATATCTCAAAGGCCTTTTGAGTTATGCTCTGGACAAAAATTAATTTTGAAAAATAACAAAGGCAATAACTCAAAAATTATGCAGGGAAGAGTTATCATTCTTGTGCACTGCACTCCCCCTCAATGAGATCAATCCACCTATGAAGTTTCAAGTTGATATCTCAAATATTTTGTTGAGATAAGCTCCGGACAAAATAGTGTGAAAAAAACCAAAGAGCAATAACTCAAAAATTGTATAGGTAAGAGTTTCATTCTTGTGCACAGCATTCCTCCTTAATAAGATCTATCCACCTATAACATTTCATGTTGACATCTCAAACACTTTCGAGTTATGCTCAACTCAGGTGAAAAATTAAGTATGAAAAATAACAAAGGGCAATAACTCAAAAAATATGAAAGGTAGAGTTATCATTCTTGTGCACTGCACACCTCCTGAGTGCGATCTATGACGTTTCATGCTGATATCTCAAAGGCCTCTTGAGTTATGCTCTGGACAAAATTAATTTTCAAAAATAACAAAGGGCAATAACTTAAAATTAAAATTATGCAGGGTAGAGTTATCATTCTTGTGCACTGCACTCCTCCTCATTGAGATCCATCCACCTATTTAGTTTCAAGTTGATACCTCAAATATTTTTTGAGATAAGATCTGGACAAAAAAGTATGAAAGGTAGAGTTATCATTCTTGTGCACTGCACACCTCTTGAGTGAGATCTATGCACCTATGAAGTTTCATGATGATATCTCAAAGGCTTTTTGAGTTATGCTGTGGACAAAAATTAATTTTGAAAAATAACAAAGGGCAATAACTCAAAAATTATAAAGGGTAGAGTTATTATTCTTGTGCACAGCATTCCTCCTCAATAAGATCTATCCATCTATGAAGTTTCATGTTGACGTCTCAAAGACTTTTTGAGATATGCTCTGGACAAAAATATCAGATGGAAGGTCGGATGGACGGACAGAGACTATTTCTATATCCCCCGCCGCCTTTTCGGCGGGGGATAATAAACACACTTTGACATAGTGATATAACAAACCTATTGTTTCCTGTAAAATAATAAAATTTAACATGTCTGTGGTAATCGTATGCCATATATATATGGAAATAATAAGGGATCGCCATCCTTATTTTTAATTTATAAAAATTGAAATATATTTTTGGGTTATATGCCCTCAAAGTGAGTTTCGTGTCATTTTCAAGACTATGACTAGCTCAAAATCAGGCATTTTATATAATTTTTGTTTCAATTTATTTTTCGTTATTACATTTTCAGTCAATATAGTAGGTTTTAGGTATAAAACAATATAACATGCACTTGACTACGCTTAAATGAGGGAACTTTTCTTCAAAAATGGCAAAACTGAAATAACATTTTTTATCATTTCGCATAATCATCTACAAAGTAAAATATAAGTGACATAAAATTACAGCAACATTTGTACCATAAAGGGGATAAAATAAAAAAACATGAACTGGAAATCAAATAAGACGTTACTAGCCGCGGTTTTTAGCTATCTGTTCTTGAAAATTACCAAAATGAGCTTTACACATACTTTTCTGAGCGGATAACACAACAAAATTTGTTTAAACTATAATATTTCTTTAATCATGCAAAGTATTGTTAATTTTTTTTTATACTGGTTTGAATTGTTCTTCTTTACCTACGTAACTCATTGTAAAACTCATGACTTTGGAAATTCCTATTAGCTGTCTTTCTTTGTAATGTTTTAACGATGACATTTTGAAATCTTTCATAAATTGTGTACAGTGCATTGCCTTTGATGATGTTTTGTCTTTATAATTATATTTCTTTATTTATCTAATTAATTGTTTAAAAAATATAAAAAGATGTCGGTCACTTAGTATAAGTTTTATAACATCATGTTAAACGCTGTATCTAACGTTCTTGATATGACGCTGTGATTATGTGATATGATTCTATCAATTGGTTGACAGTGAATATTCCTGAAACAAGAAAGTGCAAAGAGGTGTTTGATTATGAATTGTTTGATAGTAGTTTATTACTTTAGCCGAGACGATGGATGATTCTCTTAAAACTTTGGTATACATTTGTGCACACTTAAGCTCAGTTTAAAAATCAACATGGAATTTATCTTTATAAACTAGTAATGCTTGTAACTCTGTAAGCTTAGTTTGTATATGTATTTAAATGATGATGATTATCATAGAGACTCCAAACGACAAAATCAAGATTATTTCCTTATCAATTTAAACATTAGAAAAAATTGATGATTATTTACTCTGAGTTTATACATGGTTTCAAAATGGTAAAAGAAATTAAATATATTTGATGAATAAAAAACAAGAAACAGTACTTACATGCCAATTGTACCCTTGTGCAACCCCTTTGCAAAGCATTGGACCATCCTTGTAAAGGTACAGTGCAGGCCATACAATGAAATCTAGATATTTGCCAGACTTTGTGTACGGTTTGAAAACATTAGTATCAAATTTATGATTGACTTGTAGATCAGGGAAGTCAACGTGTACGGGTGACTCGTGTTGACACATTGTCCAGCATATGTTAACACATTTCATTATATATTTTACAACCGTATCATCTTCTTTTAAATTGATATCATTTTCAGAAGCTATAACATTTGCGACTTCCTGAAAATACATGTGTCACATACAGCTTTTGCAGTTGCGTAACATGACATGAAAGCGATATTAAACCTTTTTTATTGCATTTCTTTGTATGTTCAATGTATATTCACCTGATATAACTTACCCTATAACCTTTTTCACAATCAATGAAAGATATGAATGTAGTGTATGGCAATGAATTTTATTAGATAAAAAACAAAAAAAAAAATAACACAAAAACACACAAAAATAATGGGCTAGCTGGTTGTTGAACATAATTGAAACTATTACCAACAAAATAAATAAATATGTACAGAGGTCAACGCTATATAAAACATACCATTTGAAGCTGATTAGAAAGCTGTTTTTCAACAAACTTTCGCAAATTCATCACAACCTTCCTTTGATCAGTTTCCAAAGAGTCAAACGGCATTGTAATCACCTGGTAGATAAAAACGTACATTTTTATTCGTAATAATCTTATAGAAAAAAACGTGCAATTTTATTTTAGGATGAATATGCTTGGGTGTCTAGAAATTAAAATACTGTTTAAAATTGACTATCAAGTATGTCATTTATATTATACTCATAGTGGTAATCTGTCTAACCTATCCTAATCTTACATGCAAAATACCATTCAGCGTGTAAAACATACGTCAATTCTCAAACTTATATACGGGAATGTTCGCGGAGTCCCTGATAAAGTGGAATAATATTGCATTGAAAGCAATTTTTCTAATGCCTTTTGTTTAAGGTATAGTGTCGACTGATTTAAACCGATCACCAAAGCTTTATTTGATTTCTAGTTTGAATGTTAGCACAAACCGTGTCCATAGTAACGCGGGTAACGTCGGTCGGGGCAACCAATATTTTAAAGCTTTGCCTGACTTTCAAGTGTCCATAATTTTGCGAATATTACGCGATTGGAGTAAGAGGGTGATACGTTTTAAGACCGCATTGTTTCAATTGATGAAACTTGGTTGTGGAACTATGACCCTGAAGTCCACGTGGAGGACCCTACAGAAACCAATACCTAAAACCAAATCAGAATCGGCGGCAAGCACATGTTCCTATTCTTCATGGACAAGAAGCATGATTCTGCAACACCAGATTCCGGAAGGGTTAACAATGAACCACAGGATTATTCAAAGGTAAATTTTAAAGATCCTGTATGTTGTTATTAAGATTTTAACCATCGACTTAAGTGTAAAATATGTACTGCAAATATTTGCCCACATTATATGCAATCATTAAAATAAATGCATTCATTTCTTATTTAAAAATTTTTGATTTGAAGTTTATGGAAAATAGTTTTCTAATTTCCTCTCTTTATTAAGTTAAACGTAAAATGTAAATTCGGTAATATATTTACAAATAATGCTTTTTGAAACTTACAATATTGATAAATATAAATCTTCATTTGAACATTATTTTTATGACATAAAACGATAAAAAAATGAGTGACAGGATCTCTAACATTAGCATTGTTTGTTGAAAACTTAAATCTTTAGATAGAATGATAGAATATCATTCAAATAAATAATATTACACAAAGATCTATGGACAAATCATAATTATTGCAACAACTCAGTATGCTTGCATTTGCGTATTTTAGTTTCTGAGGAGGGATCTCGCACGTGCATTAAGAAGGAAACGTTCCGATTTACCATTCGCGAGAGTAATTCTGCATCAAGATATCCTCCGTGCCAAATGGCAAGAGGAATGAAACCGACTTTCTTGATTTTGAATTGTTACCACACACCCCTTGCAGTCTGGACCTCGCTACCATGGACTTCAGACATGTTCCTGAACTAAACGTACAGCTACGAGGAATTCGTTTCCAGATTTCTGAAGACTCAGAACATTCTTGTGACGTTTGACCAAGAGTGGTATTCAGAAGTCTTTCAGAAATGGATCAAACCGGCATCAAAAGCGCGTGCGCGTAGACGGTGACTACATAGAAAAACTGTGACTTTTGATGTTGAACGCGACGTCACTGCCACGGGTTCACTTACATGCATTGTGTTTTCTGTAATTTATAGTGTTTTCATGTTTTGTAAAATGCATGTGTAGTATATCACTAGTTTTGTAATGAAATAAATTTTCTAGTGATGCATTTTTTTATCTCAATATACTTTATTGATTTTCTATAATCAATTTTGTACACGGACTTCGCGAACAACCCTCGCGAACAACCCTCGTATATGCTTCATCAGGTTTTTTTGTCGAGTGGAACAAAACCGGATTCAAATATCAGAATAGTCAGAATATAGCTAACCTGGTTTAATTTTATTTAATAATTTCTGCTTTAAGATTTTCAATGTATTATGTAAATAGCTTAGTTAATATTTATGAATATATAGGAAAGTAATTGCTGTAAATCTTCTTTTATTCTTAAGCAACTAGAAATCCATATGACGCTTTTACGATTCTTCATTACTAACAAGATGAAATAAAAAAGATAATTTATCAAAAGCATTTATTCACGCTATAGGACATCGGAACTGGATTAATACTAGTTGATAGGCACATATATGATATAATTTCTTAAAATATTTGTTAACTTTACTTGATTATCTGAAACCTAAATAAGCTAAATGTAATAATATTAAGTACACACAGCTTTGATACCTCATTCCTTAAAACTTGATTCTTGTCATTTTTTAGGATTCCGAACATTTCATTTGTGCCAACATCAATCCTTTTCGGCAGTTGAGTTCGGAGAGTCAGAGAACACAAACTTTCCTTGATACTCTGCATATGATCGTTTGATATTTGCTGACAAATAGTGCTTGCTCTCTAAATAAGAAATGTAGAGAAGATTAAATAAACCCAATTCACAGCTATAACTTATCATAACAGAAACACTCTTGAAAAAGAAGAAATATTTATTTTGAAGTTCTTGCTACAATTATATTGTTAACTGATACTACTACTTATTAGTCTTTTGATATAAAAACTCTTCAAATTCATAAAGACATTGGTTAATATTTTATCATGACAATCTACTTAAAGATTCAAAACAAAGCATCAAAACAAAAACAGATAAATAAAGTCATTTTCACATATTCTTTCTCAAAAAAGAACACACACAAAAACACAAAAAAGAAATTCTAAGCTAATCCTAAACATGTAAATGATTTACAACACTCATAAGTTTCACCTGTAATAAATGGAGCATGAAGGTCGTTCTATCCTTTTCATCAGTTTTAAGAACTTCAAATGTATCCGTCCATTCATTGTCATAAAGTTCAGAAAATTCCTCTGCAAGTTTGGTGGGACGTTTTTCGTCAGCAATATTCGGATTTCCTAACGTTAGGTTTCCTCCTGTAACTTTACTCAACCTATTGAATGAACAACAAACATTTTACTTACTGGACACTATAATGTTGTATGTTGAATTTGAGTCAAAGAAATGCAAAAAACCATTGATAATCACGAATTAAGGACATACATACCCGTAGATAATATTTTCGTTAATTTAAAACATGCTAAAGTAGATAATATAACAGATGAAACCTTAACAACACGTCCTTTATTTCTGAATCGTGTTTTTTCTTTTCTTCAGCCAGCGTCTTTGTCAATTCCTCTTTCAACCTAACCATGTCAGCTTCTCTTTGTTTACTTCACATTCCATTTTCTTTTCATATTCTTTAAACTTCTCTTGATTACTGAAATCAAGTAGTACATTTTTCTTATTTAAGTCCATCTTTTAAGCTAGTATGTAACATACACAATAAACATCCAGTTCTAAATAAGCATGATGAGTATGGGAATTTCGACATTTTCACATTAAAAATACTGTTTTAAAAAAAGTCATGGATTTAAAAGAGCATGTGTATGAATTATTTAACAAATTAAACACTATTGATGAAATACCACATGCTATGCCACATTGTTTGTTGACAATAAAAATACAGGACTGGTGATTGTGTTTGTAAAAAATGTGAACACTACTATACGAATTTAACTAATTTCGCCTAATTCGAAATACTTCTTAAATACTTTTGTCGTACAAAATATATCCCCGTCTGCTTTATATAAAAGAATTTACAAGTACTAGATATTTCACCACGTAAACAAACAATATTGAGTGTTGGTAATAAAAACAAAAGCTTTTAAAGCTACATTAAATAAATTTCATGAAAAAAGAAATGGCTACATTTCGTTATCAAAGTATGTTTCATATCGACTCCCGTTCTTTTTTTTTGCAACCTCATTTTTGCGAAATCGGAAGTACGATTTCTTGAGAAACCCACAAAAATATCTCATATTTCCTGTGATCCACATGGTACAATTGATTTTACCATTGTGACGTATCGCATACACGAGCTGATTATACAAGGTTAAAATTCGTATACGAACTTTAGTGTTACCGCGGGGGTTTCCTTATAAATTCATAAAATTTACAACAATACTGTTGAAACTATAGAATGCTTGGTTTTTAAGCCGACATAAAAATATGATTACATATTCTGTTTAATGTAGCTTTAAACTCGACTGCTCTGGTAAAAGTGATTACCGATTTAACAAAAATCTTAAAACAGTTAAATAACTGCTTTTAACTCGATATTTAATGTCTTTGCATGTTTTTGATAAAATGCTTTCAAGAACTCGTCCGCCATTTTGAACGTGCAATGAAAAGTAAGGCATAGAAGACATGCCGAACATGCCATTTAAGATTGTTTCAAAAGACACACTTTTTGTTTATTTTCGTTCGATATGAAAGAAAACAAATTCTAACACTATCGGAGATACTCATAGGGCGTGATAATAACTGTCTTTATTATCAACCGGATAAAGACTTGCCGGATAAACTTATCTATCTCCAGTCATTACGTCATATGTTGGCGTCTTATAGTTAGCGGCAAAGAAAAAAACAATATGTAGACGCTATTTTATCGGGAGGAAAGTAAGTATGACATTAAATAGAATAGTTAATCAAATAACCTAAAACATGAAAAAAGTAGACAAAATAACGTGGTTGATGTCGGGATAGGAGAGTTTGAACTAAAACTGTGCATTGATTATTCTACAACAGTGCACTCAGAATTGATGTCTATCCCCTAAGTAGATACACTAGCCGTTCTTATTTCCTCCCGCAGTATTTGCAAACCGACGCAATGACGACGCTAGTTTGTTTAGGTGATGTCACAATGCAGCGCCAAACCGTGCGTACAAAAAAAACGTCAAAGAGAGCCCTATTTCAAAGTTTCTAAAAAGTAATATATTTATTTTATTTCACTATAATTAATCAGTTTTTCGCTTGATAAAAAAATAAGATAAATACACAAAAACGTTATGAGCGTATTCAAATGTTTTTATTCTCATAATATTTGTGCAAACAGTAAATGTAACGACAGTTTTGGTTTTCAACCGACTGGAAAACCCTTTAAAGAATGTTGTTATAACAAACTTTAAGGCGAACAAATATAAACACCAAAAAATTAGTTCAACTTTATTTTTTTCTTGACGTGCAAGAATTGAAATAGATCTTGATTTTGAGTGCTCTGTGTTATAATATAGCACGGTATGTTGTTTAGATGTTTAAGAAATTATATCAGTCTTAGCAACACCCAGACCGATATTATTTCAATTCTAACAAGACAATTTAAGGAGGAACACTAATACTACTTTTTAAGCAGAGATTACTTAGGCTGCCGATTTACTCACGCTGTGCGATATGCGATGTCCCACACTAAAGTCACTATAAAAACTACAAATGTGTCGTCACGCCACTAATACCCACGTAAGCAGGCAAAATTTCATATGTTATAAAATTTAGTTCCAAATTTGTGTGGACTATATTTTTTCATTTTAAGTTCAAAGCCCATAAACTTATTCAATGTTAACACAAACCATTTTTATACAAAGTTCAAGGCACTGAAATTATTCAGTGTTAACCTTTTGTAAATTGCATATTGCATGTTTGTAGCCAAAAAATGGCTACATAGTTTTACATTCCACAAAAGTAAACAACTGAAACTGAAAATTCAAAATTTTTCCAACATTCTAGAGAGATAACTTTGTCAAAAATCATTGATCCACGACCAAACTCAATCTTTAATTCCTCATTCCTAAGATATATCTATAAGTTGAGTTGAATGTGATTTCGAGGGATAACTCTGTCAGCTATCATCAAACAATGACCAAATTCGAAATTGACTAGTGCATTCTTATGACCTAACCATATTTTAAATTTGAGTTGAATATGTACAACTGTTGGGGGAGATAATGAATGGGAACTGAAACATTATTGCTTTTTGCAAAGTTAAAAGGGCATAACTCTGCCAACAATCATTGAACCATGAACTTAACCTACCCATTTCTTTGACGTATCCATATGTCGAATTTGAGTTGAATGTGTAATACCCTAGAGGAGATAATAAACCGAAACTGAAAATTTCATATTACTTTCAAAGTGAAAGGGACATTACCGCCAAAATCATCGAACCATGACCAGATTCGAACTTGACCTGCGCATTCCGTTGACATATCCATATGCCAAATTTAAATTAAATGTGTAATACCGTTGGGGAGATAATGAACGGAAACTAAAACTGAAAATTTCATATTATTTTCAAAGTGAAAGAGGCATAACTCTTGTGAAATATATTCGTTTAGCATTATTTAAAAAGAAAACATTTTATTAATGTAAAATATCAATAAAAATGCTTATTGGCAGTTTCAAATCGTGTTTTGTTTTCCTCTTTGTGTATAGTGACAAAATCAATAGGAGTGTTGAATTGTAATTTATCATTCAGGATCAATGTCTTTGTGATTATATAACTGGGCATCTGAACTCAATACCGTGCTCTGTTATAACAAATATATTTCCTAAATATACATTTGAGCAGTAGAAGGCGAACTTAATGATTACAGTTTATTTCACAAAACAACTATAATATTATTGTTCCAAATTGAATTATTTCAAATTTGACTTATCAGGCGGCGTCCTGTGAACGTTGCCTTTGCCTTGTTGATCTTTATTCTTGTTATCAATTTTAAATTTCCCTTCTACACTTCTCAATTTTTTTCTGCTTATAGTCTTCCACTTTTTCCGTGATGTTACAGGCGGGACCAAAATTGAAATAAGTCAGTGTTTGTAAAGGTCAGTTATGCAATACAACATGGTAAATATCTAAGCTTTCATACTCATAGGGCGTGATAATAATGACAAGAAAAAGCTTCAATTTTATTTAAAAAGACAAACGTGATTTGGTTTAAAAATATTTAATAAAAACGCAATTCACCATATCATTCATCGCATCACAAAATCTACGGCTAAGAAATTAAGGATGACATAAGTAAATTCCATTCCAGTAAAACAAAAGCACCGCAAAGGACGGGGTGCAATAAACGCCTTAACTAAAGTTTGCTTGAATAATAGAAAAACAAATTCAATTAAGGAAGAGATACATTTATTTATGGACTAAGCCAAAATGTCTTATCTTAATTATCCTTATAATACTGAATAACCATACTGAATAACCACCATCCTTTGTGGGTGCATTTTTACCCCAGGTGAAAGATTAATAGAACTTTTAAAGAGGAGTATTAGGCAATGCAACATGTCAAATGCACAAGCTCTGAACACACTAGTTTTCAACAAAAACATACAATGTGTTTGGTAAAACAAACATCTACATAAGGCAGTGACCCTCGGGCTAGGGTTGGACCTCGGGGTCATGGTTTATATTACTTAGAAAGTAATGTTACATGCCAATATAATGCTACGTGCCTTTGTAGTATAGGAGTAAATACTTTTAAGATATGTTAATAAGTCAACATAAAGTAATTGACCCCGAGAGTTGTACCAATCCTTAGCCTAGGGTCAAGATTTATGACACACTTTTGTTAAAGTCAACAAAACATTGCGTTTTAGTTTCACACATAAAAATCTAAATATATTTTACCATATACGTTTATATCAACTAAGAGACACCCGCGGCGATGCAAATATTTGGCCTAAAGGGGTATGATATATATCAATTTTGTTGAGGTCTTTAAGTTTATGCTACATACCAAATATGTACTATGCTCTTAGCACCGTTGTTTAAATACATAAGACTAAAATACTGTGTACTTTGTGTCAATTTCATGAAGAAACACGTAATCATTTTGGGAATGTCAGAAAATTCTAGCCTATTAGAGAGGATGATGTTTGCTGTTACAAATCATTTATATACTGTTCTTAAGCTTAACTATCGAACAAAAAATCAAATAGAACAAAATGTCTTAACTATCGTACCTACCTGTCTTGGTTTTAAAAATACATGAAGCTTGAAATGTACATGCATGTAAGTGAGTTAGATAAAACAATATAATTTATATTTACAAGATTATTATGTATCATGCATAGATTATACATGTATATGTTCTTTTATAAAGATCTGGAAACAAGGTGATCCCTCCCTCGGAAGCATTAATCACAACAAAATTACTTGAAAATTGTAGACTCGGTTTGCTTGAGTCTGTACATGAGGGATAATGAATAAGTGCAACATCTCTCACGTCCCCTAACACCAGCTTGAGCGGTACTAAATTCTCAACACTTAATAGTGCTGGCATCAATGATCCCGAAGGACCAGAAAAATATAACAACACCGAAGTGAAGTACGGGGCAACATTTTACAGCTGCCACACAGCTCTTAACACCTACTGTTGTGAAATAAAGCCAAGATAAATACAGTGACCCCATGGCAAAACCAATTGAGAAGGTTATAACATGGGTTTTTCACATCGTTTCTTTATAAGTGACATTTCTTCTGAATAGATTTAATTTTTTACCATCAGTTCAAAAGATATAGACCGGACACGGTGATTTTAAATTCATACATGACATATGTGTGACCTAATAAAGGTCAACCCTTCGCTCTGCACATCGTCTCATAATGGCTCCAATTCTGCCTAGTAGTTTTATTTTCCTTCTATCGGTTCAAGAGAAACAGACCGGGCACATGATTTTTTACCAACGGGCGGACGGACAAATGCACGGACAACCATATAAATTACAACAGACGCTGACATTTTAGGGTGTATAAAAAGAAGAAGAAGTACTAAAAAATAATAAACAATTGTGTCACGCAGTTTGCCATGGAAATGCGATTTGGAAATCTGGAAATATCAAAAAAGATTGTTGCTTTAATGAAGCTCTATACAAATGTATATGATTTGTATTAAGTTCGACTTTACATTTGTCAGGTACCAGTCCTTGATGTTAAATCTTATCAGTCCGAAATATATGACTTTTTTCTCTCCATGAATTATCCATGGTCTCATTGGCCTTCCGGGCAATAAAGTAGTAAACATCACACAAACCGACATAGAAATGTTTTGTATAATTCAGGAAATTACTGAATACAAAATTTAAGCAGGTCACTTTTAGCAGATGTGGCACCTTTGAGGTCATGCGCTTTGACACTGTGCCTGAAAGGACGGGTGGGCCCCCACTTTGGCCTGGAATGCAGACAGACAAACAGACACACACACCCCACACACACACACACACATACACACAAACATACATGCACATGGTAGGTCGATGAAATAAGTGACAGTTTCCATTAGCACCATTTAAACCAAAAGATGATGCAATTTAGTTTCTGTTAACCTGAACCATTAAGTTTAGAGACCTGTTTTTAAGACTAAGACTTATATGGTTCAGTTTGGTTTATCGTGATGCTCAAATTGAACAAGAGAATTTGAAAGACAATGTCTCGTCATTCAGGGTTACGTCTGCTTACTTGAATGAAGTTTTTTCCTATTTTTAGCTTTGACAGCCGAAATTTTATTCGGCACACCGGTAAAATTTCAGCAACTTTAGTAAAGGACTGCCCAATTTATTATTCCTATAGTTTTGTCTACAATTTTATCGGGCGGTTGAGGACAAAATGTTGAATAATTCTTTAATTTTCTATTTTGAGCTCGGACGACCATTTTGTTTTGCAGACCCTAACCAATAGAGCATTTATTATAGACGACCATCCAACGACAATTCCTTTCATGCTACATCAAAGTCTACTCAACAGTTAATTAAGAGATGTCATTGAAAGGACTTTGTATTTTGAGCACTGACGACCATCTCGGATCAATATTAGCATTTTAGTTAAGGACTGCCTAATAAACATTCCTGTAGAGTTTCATTATAGAGAACAATATGTCACTTAACACCTTTTTAATTTTTAGCTCTGGTGCTGATCTAGGTCAAAGGACCCAAACCATTTGTGTTATTTCTGTTTAGTTCAAGCTAAAAATCATTGGTGTATAGAGTCTACCAAACAATTAAGGAAGGGCTCTCATTAAGCACTACGTGCTCAGATAAGCTAAGATTACTATATTTCCCAAACTATAATACCATACCGTTTTTTCTTTTCGTTGGTTTCTTTTTTCAATTTGCCGATTTTCGTGCTCAATTTGTCGATTTCACTGTTCACTTTGCCGATTTTCCTGAATAAGAAAAATAACAATTTTATCAGGTATACGCTATCAACCTATGTTTACTCATATAAATCACATTATCACAATAAAGGTATAAAAGTAGTTGCGACTTGACCGAGTGGTTACCATTCTAAGTCATACTTGCCGCATGGTAACCATTGTAACAGACAATTTCGAAGGCGGTTTTTACATTTTCTCCTAAATATTCGTGTTATTTAGCTCACACAAACCGGAGGACAAGGGTTAGCTATTACTATCAAAGGGGGATAATCCGGCGTCCGTCGTCATGCTTCAACAATCATCATGCCATTTTAATTGGTCCCATTTAGTGGTCAACAGTGCTAAAACCATATAATTTTTTAAAACATATTCTACTACTAAATTAAATAATGGATGATGTCTAAAATCTGTCTGTGGCATTCTTAGGTAGTATTGTATCAAATTTGCTCATTTTAATTTTATTGGCCTCTTTTAAAGGTCTCTAGACCTACAAATAGAAACAAAAACCGTTACAAAACTTCTTCTACAGAACTAATTGATGGATGATCATCAAACATTGTCTGTAGCATTCGTTGGTAGTATTTTATTAAGTTTGCTCATATTAATTTGATTGGCCCCTTTACGGGTCCGCTAAAGTTAAAAATAGAAATAAATTTAAACGTCTCCTTCTACTGAACTATTTGATGGATGATTACCAAACATTGTTTGTAGCATTCTTAATTAGTGTTTTATCAAGTTTGCTCATATTTATTTGATTGGTCCCTTTTAGGGGCCGGTAAAGCTAAAAATAGAAATGCCTTTAAACGCCTGCTTCTATAGAACTAATTGATGGATGATCACCAAACTTTGTCTGTAGCAGTCTTAGGTAGTCAGTTATCAAGTTTGCTCATATTAATTTGATTGTCCCCTTTAGTGGCCGCTTAAGCTAAAAATATAAATATCTTTAAACGTCTCATGTTACATCACTTATTGATGGACAATCACCAAATTTTGTCTGTATCATTCTTAGGTAGTGTTTTATCAAGATGCTCATATTTTTTGATTGGCCCCTGTTAGGGGCCGCTTAAGCCTAAATGCCTCGGGCCATGGCATTTCTTTAAATTTCAATTTAAAGATATTCTATTCGCAAATTTAATATTAGAAAATACTGACCATGGATAAACAGTCTCTTTATTAATATTAAACTAGACCTATCACTAAATGTGATTAATATCCCCGCAAGACTGCTTCGGAAATGAGGAAATTACTATTAACAGAATACCTTGTAAAAGAACTGAAATAGAGTTATGGTTGTGGGTAATTAAAGATAGTTGTAGTTCTTGTATGTTGCATTTCCTTTCAATGTGGTTGTCCATTGATGAAGTTTTATTGAATTACTCTGTAGTAAGTTTTAAAAGAGTTACGCTTCTTAAGCACTGCAGTTCCTCTCCTTGTGCTTGACCTTTGAATGAAGTTTCATTGAATTCTTAACATTATTTTTTTAAGTTATGCACCTGACAAGGAAAAGGAACAAAGGGCAATAACTCTACAAATACTGAAGATGTAGCTATGGTAATTGTTGTACAATGCACTTCCTCTCATTGCGCTTAACCATTGTATGAAGTTGTATTGAATTCAAATTACTAGTTTTCAAGTTATGCACTGGACAAAAGTAACAAAGGGCAATAACTGTAATTAATCCAAATAGAGTTTTGGTTCTTGCGCACTGCACATCATCTCACTGCCCTTTACCATTGTATGAAGTTTCTTTGAATTCCAACCATATTTTCAAGTTATGCACTGGTCAATAAAAAGTAACAAAGTTAGTTCTGTGCAAAGCGCTTTCCCACAACATACTTGACCATTTTATGAAATTGTATTGAATTCCAACTAGTAGTTTTCATGTTATGCTCTGGAGAAGAAAAAAACAATGAAAAGGTAACAAAGGGCAATAACTCTTTAATTACTCTGGACAGAGTTATTGTTCTTGTGCACTTTGCATCCTCTAATTGTGCTTAACCATTGTAAGAAGTTGTTTTGAAGTCCAACCAGTACTTTATAAGTTATGCTCCGGACAAGGAAAAGTATCAAAGGGCAGTAACTCTGTATTTTGTCAAAATGGTGTTATTGTTCTTTTGCACTGCACTTTCCCTTAATGTCCTTGATCATTGTATAAAGTAAGTTTGAATTCTAACCATTAGTCTTCAAGTTATGCCCGGGAAACAATAAGCAATTGAAAAGTAACAAAGGGCAATAACTCTGTACTTACTTTGGATAAAGTTATGGTCCTTGTGCAATGCATATTCCCTTATTGTGCTTGATCATTGTATGAAGTTGTTTGAATTCCAACTAGTACTTTACAAGTTATGCTCCGGACAAGGAAAAGTAACAAAGGCAAATAACTCTGCTATTAGCCAAGATGAAGTTATGGTTCTTGTGCACTGCACTTTCTATTAATGTGCTTGACCATTGTTTGAAGTTGTATTGAATTCCAACCATTAGTCTTCAAGTTATGCTCCGGACAAGGAAAATGCAACGGACGGCTGGACCGACCGACCGACCGATCCGCCGACCACCGAGTGACTCCTATATACCCCAAAAACTTCGTTTCGGGGGTATAATAAATTTAACACAAGGTAGATATGTAATGTTTTAAACTCTTCACACTATTGGTGGTCATAGTATCAAGATTGCCTGAAGTTCAGGTTTTTCTACTCTTGAAAGCTCTCTTTTGCTATATAAAACAATTGTAATAATACTCAATTCAGGGTTTCATGTTTTCTGATATTTTCAATTTACACCCATGTGATTTGAATATATAGGGTCATTAAAAGAACTGGCTGATTTTTTATAGAAAAAACAAATTTACGTGTCCAATGATAGGGAATGCGGTTTCCCATACATTCTTTCATCCAAATTAGACATATTCAGTGAGAATTTCATAGATTTAAATAAATTTCTACGATAGAAATATTTTACTCAAGGATGAGCATATTATATCTTTAATAATGAAAGGGAAACAACTCATGTTGGAATGTCTTCCATACATGTCTACATGTTATGGTTATGCAATTTTTCAAGCTGGGAGAAAGTCTTAATGTCATGACCTGTTTGCTTTTGAAATGATTTTAGGTTATGTGCTTTGTATCTGAACAGTAAACATATCTGCACATTGTCTTTCATTTGACAAGCTAAATAAGAATTCACTAGACACTATTGCACTGTGGCAAAGTCCGATTATATTCAACAAATATATTTCTGGTACTATTTAGTGTTCACAAGTGCAATCCTGTTAGGCTAGATAACAATAAAATAAAGTGTAAAAAGTTTTCAGCTCTAGAATTTAGACACGATATTGCATCATTGTAGGGTCAGTTGTGATCAGAATCAGGAAATAAAATTAGGCAAAAATAAAGATTACATTTGTGTCCTGAACCTAGCTAACAAAGATAAGTTTGTATGCTCATTTATTTCAATGCATTTTGTTTAAAATTGTGTGTTTTTATTTTGTTGAATTGAATTTAAATTTGGACAAAGCACATTTCAATAAATTTTTGGACATACTGTTGAACCTGAAGTTTCATGTGCATAATTGAATTTTGGTAACAGTTGAGCTGTTACGAATATTTATGAAACCATTTTACCAACTTCTTGTTTTTTGATGTGCAGACATGGAATTTAAACCATGGGTGTAATTTATGATGTCAAATCAATTTTTGATAAAATCTGATCTATTAATGATATCATTTTACCTACTTCCTTGATTTCTTTACATACAGACTTGAAATTTAGACTAAGTGGGTAATTTTTGATATTGAATTGAATTATGATATCAACAAACCTACTTTAGATAGTAGTGACACCATTTGACCTACTCTCTTGTTTGTTTTTTTACATACAGACTTGAAATATTTGGACCATGGGTGCAATAATTGCGGAGGAAAAATTGAATTTTGATAGCAGCTGACCTAATCTGATATTTGTGATACAACGTGACTAACTTTCTTGTTATGTCACGTACAAACTTTTAATTTGGACCAGGGGTGTAATTTGTTATGCTAATTGAATTTTGTTAATAGCTGACCTACTTATGATATTATTTATATAATTTGACCTACTTTTTTGCTTTATGCCGTACAGAAATTAAATTTGTACTGGGGGTGTAATTTCTGATGCAGAGTTGAATTTTGATATCAGCTAGCCTACTTGCGATACTTATAACACTTTTTGACCTTTTGTCTTTTTTAGGTACAGTAATGTTACCATATAGAATGTATAAAAAAGTCTTATTCCCAACTGTAAATATCTGCACCTTACATATTTTGCATGTGACATTTTGTGTATTCATTCACAAAAGTTATAAAAGAAATGTCCTTTCAAAATTAACCCTGCTCTAGTGGTCATTTATTCTGCATTTATTCTACATAGTATCGTAGGTACACACTTGCAACATAAATATTTTTAACAAAGTATTCCCAAAATATTAGGTTATTTCAATTTATATAGTGAATAATTGGAATGATGGGTTAGATGAGTGATCTAGGGGCAGCATCTTAGTGGCCTTATTGTTTATTATGAAGAAAAAGAGGGAAAAACAGCCAGTGTTGTGAAAGTATATATTACTACAGGGGCCACTTTAAGTTGAGCTGATCTTGCCAAAAGAACTAAACTTGCCTGTCATTTGAAAACTTTTTTCCAACACTGAAAAGCGGTTCATTCTGGGGAGCGAATCGGTGCTATTATGGCCCTCATATTGATAAACTTTTTAAGATGTGTTTTTGTCATACATTTATGTCTTTTTATAGACATGATATAAATTGAAAGATATGTAAACGTGATATTATATTAATGGTGAGAGTTCACATAAAATAAGTTTACATTTTGTTATACGAGTATTTGTTTTTTATTTTATAAAACACGTCACCTTAGTATTCAATAGCCCGTTTATATCTATTTACATCCTTTGAAAAATATAGGTACTGTAAAAACAATGCAGTCTTTTTATTTTTATTTCTTAGGCAGTTTTTACATTTTATTCTTTTTAAAAGTAGTAAGAAAATGCTGAAATTAAACCGTAAACACACGTTTACTGTTTCGATACATGTAAAAAGATTAATGAGATCTCTTTAATGTGTTATTTTATTTAAATATAAATAATAAAGCTGCGAGAAACAATATAACTCTTACTCGGAATGCTTTTTTATCACTTCATCTTTTTCATTCAGGGATTTTTGAAGCGAACATATTTTTTGTTGTGTTTTCGCTTTCCTGGAAAACAAAGTTGTAGGTTATAATGAAGAAATCTATAAAAATCTCATTTGCCGTTCTGCAAAGTATATTAGTTATAAATGTTATTTTATCACAAATCTTTTATTCAAAGGCTAATATGCCAAAAAAAAACATTTTGGATATGTATAGATAACTGTTTTATTAAATGCGTTGTAAAGTTGGATTCCAACTACAACAGGTTATATAATCATTACATAATGTTGCATAATATTATTCAATAAGTTAATCATATATAATCTTCATACATATTTTTCAAGGAATATTAAGGGTTTAAACTTTAACTTAGATTAATCATATTGAACATGCATTTTATTCTATAGACATTTCATTCCTATCATTCATTAGTTTAATGTTGATTACAGTTTGTAGAACTCATTGATACACTAACTGTAATTTAGCATGCTCTAGGACTCTTTACATACAATATATATATATAGAATTGTTCTACTTTCAATTACACTGGCATTTAAACTAAGTGAAATACATATTGTTTATTTAGCATTTGCATGATTTATGTATGTATGTAAATACGAGGGTTGTCCCAAAAGTCCGTGACAAATTTTATGGACGGTTCATATTTAACGCCAATAGATAATAATTCACACATATAATCGTTAAGGTTATTCTTTAACATTACAATAATTTTTTACAAAATATTTACTCTAGTTACTTAGACATTTTCAGTATTAACGACATTGGATTGAGTTGCCGGCGCACGTCAAACGATTTGTATTTTGTTATGAATAGGCTAAAATTTATTTCTTACAATTCAAATATCTGATGATGTGTCTACACAATGCCACGTTGACTTCCTCTGCTGCTATATTTACATCATCTCAGAAAATCTTATTTACATAACTTAAGAAGCGAAAAGGCTACGGATAAATGAAAATATCTCAAAGAGAATAGAAAAGTTAAAATGGCGACGTTCGAAAAATTTGCGGCGCAGTGAACAGGTCATTCAGGTTTCGTGACTATTCGAGATGAATCATGTTACGATTTTCAACACATATACAAAATAGAACTGCTTAGCAAAATATCCTGAGCATTTGTTTACTAAAGGAATGAACGGAACCAGAATTCTGCGCTACTAAAAGCAAACACAAGGAAAGCGTGAATAGGAAGACCGATCTCCATCGCCTATTTCCTACAGCTAAAAGCAGGTGCAACCAGGCCGAATGTTCGCGTGTACCAAAATTAATGTATGCAATCCAAACATTCAACAGACTTTAACAACCACATAATTTAAGTTTGTTTTTGACAATTTATGGGTAAAGCTGCACCATTTTTGCGTTGAAAGCCATTGCGAGTATTTGAGAAAGGCACCTTATATAGATTTAACGCCGTCTTTGATAGTTGCCATGGTATTTACGGCATAATTATGTTTGTTGTCTGTTGTGATTTTTCTATGTAAGTTTGTGAAAATATTTCAATAGTATGGGTTGAGCCTGCAACATTTTCAATTTTGCCGTGTTGGGCTTTCTTTAGGGAGTCTGTATTTATCTATTTTATAACATATTGAAATATCAAATTCGTACCTATTTTAGTTAGCTTTTAAACAAACTTGTCACAGAATATTGGGACAACCCTCGTATGTTTAATTGATATTAGTTACTAGTTTTATTGTTACAAATATTTTGCAAAACTTTATTATTATAATAATCAAGGTCAATTGATACTATTGCAAACTTTTCCATGAATTATAATCAATTTTTAGGATAGATATGTAAAGCCCTTATGAACTCTGGTAAGCTTAAATTTCTTGACCGATCAGAACAGTTCTGCATTTTACTGGTTCCACACAAAGTTCTGATTCCAAGTAGTGTGCATAAATAGAGGCACTTTACACAATTTTGAAATTCTGCTGCTAATTTATTGAAAAGTAACATCTCTAAAAGCTCTCTAAGGTTAATTAAATAATTATTTAATTTTTTTTAGCCACTTTGGCATTTAAATAAACCTTACAGATTATCTAAAGTCACTACAACATTTTTTATCATTGTTTACAGAATTTATTAAAATAAATTAATATCTTTCTTTGTTCTAAGTAGCAGCCATCTTGAATAAATAGATCTAAATTTTGGTTGATATAGATTAAAACAGGGCTTGCTACTGTGCAGATTCATTAGTTTTATAGCACAGAGTCATTAGGGTTATTTTAAATATTTTCAGTTATTACATGTTAAACAACTTTCAACTGGTTTAAATCTTTTATTCAACTACTTTATTCTGATTTTCATATTTTTGGTTAAATCAGAACAGCATATATAAAAGTGATTATTGTAAACTTGTTCAGCTTTAAGCAACTTTTAGTTAAGAGTAAATAAAAACTTAGTTTATTAAAATTTAGTTGATTTAAACTTATTTAACATTTGTGTTTCTTTTCCCTTTGCATTCAAAGGATGGTGTCATCCTGACAATTAGATTTTCCCCATGAACTCCTGAGAAAACTAAGAACAACAAAAAGAGTAATTAGTAGCCTAGTAATTCTATCTATAGACATTAAAAGCTTTATAAATTTCATCACCACAACAAATGACAAATTCTTCAATTGGTAAAATTTCAAAAATGTCTAATGCCCTTTTTTTACGCAAACGTGTCCAAATATAAGAGGACGAATCCAGTCTTCGATATTTATATCCCTTTCTCAAGTGTGTAAATTTTTATAAGACTATGAAGCAAAACACTCTTTTAATTAATTATTTTATTGTCGGGGAAAAAGAACGCTGGCTGAGCCTGTATTTAACAAACATTGTTCATCATGTACTATTGTATTTGATTGGTCCGACCTTAAAAAGTACCTTTTAAGGATAGACACATACATTTAGCGAAATGCTTAGTTAAGTTGTTTAAGGAACAATACCGGACTTAGCGGTATTTATCGTCTACTTAACATTGGTTTGGAGCTTTGATGCATAGGAATTTGTCACGTATGCCGTTTAAAATATATTGCTCCGATTCTTAGTCAGGGAAATCATTAAAGCTATTGTTGTTGAGCGGAAATTATTTTAACTGACGATTTTCGTATGGCTTTTCTATTTCACACCCTACTTTTGTTAAGTTAATAAAAGTAAATAATAACGCAGTCAGTATGACACTTACATGTATTACTTGTAATAAAATTGTAATAACATCTTCAGAACATTAGAATAATGTTGCAATTAATATAAGTATACTGATATTCATATACATTTTTACTTTCTATTTACCTGTCAGGATCTACAAGAGGGCGGGCACATAGATCCTTCTTCAAGCCAGTTACCTCATCCTGAAATGCTTTAATTCTTTCCTCTGCTTTTTTGAGTTGGCGCTGTGCTTTTTGTAGCTGGCTCTTTAAACTGTATGGATAAGTATGAAACATTTTTTTTACGTTTCCTCTTTATTGACATATAAAAAAGTATTTGTCAGATTTTACACATTAAAGCTGCTGTGTGAATTGATAACATATAATGTGTCCGAGATTATTTCTTCATACAATAGATTACAATATAGAAAATGTAGTACTTTAAAACAACTATATATACTTTTATCACACGTATATTCTTTCAGCCTTTATTTGAGTCCTGCTAGCAATTATTCTTTCTCATCCATAACGTGCGATAGAATTTATAACATTACTTATATATGTGTCAAGTATAAATGTCTTACTTTATGACCAAAAAGTTTTATTCCTTTGAAAATATCTGATATTTTTTATTTTAATTCTATCCGTTTTCATTTAGCATCTTTTATTTTAATTAAAACATTTTCTAGATTTTCATTTACTTCTGTGCATTTTTTCCAGTTACAATGATATTATCTAATAAAATAAGACACATATATCAATTCAGTGTCCTCTTTTACAATCTCTATTTGCCAATAACCAGAATGTAAATCAAGCCAAATTAGTTTGCGGGGTGACCTAAGCCCCGAATGGTTCGAGCACTGGGCCTAATGTAGCAACAGTAACAACAAAACAGATCAAATTAATGACATTTAATTTTGTGCAATAAGATTAAATTTCATTTATAATACATAAATATTCCCAAAGTACAATTTAACAATTTCATCAAATATATAATGTCTGAAGTGTTAATTAGTACAACTTCATCAGTGGCAGTATAGCCTATCGAGGTGTTACTATTAACTTTCCTCAGGCTTCTTACCATTACCTTACCTCAAACTTAAGACCAGTAACAATATACTTAATACTTATGTCCAATCCAATTAGAAATCCTCCGATTACAGTAATGCAGACAGGAGTTTATATTTAACTCACAATATAATGTTTAACATGGTTTTAAAATTTCTCAAAGTTTATCAAATTTTTAACCAATCATCAGAATTTCATAATAATATACTGTTTTAACAATTACAAAAACAATTTAATATCAAAGCTATGTTTAATTTGAAAATGAAATGTTTATTATTATTTCCCTTTATTTTAATGTAGAATGTAAATACTCAACAATTATATTTGAAGTAATTATTTCCCTTTATATATATTTTTACATGTTAAAAAAAAATATCAAACTACAAAAACTATTACACAGGGAAACCATTTGGCTCCAGAATTGACCTAAACAACGTCAATTATGGACAAAGGTTAGGCATCCTTTGTCATTAAATCATTTAATTTTCTGTTATCGACACAAAAACGTTTTGTGTCATCCTTCATCTGAGCCATAACTATGCCTCTTGCCAAAAGATAGGAGGAAGGCTGTATTTATCTATTTTAGAACATTTGTCTTCCACTAATCATGTTGTTCAATTTCCGTATTCATATGAACTGTCCTCATGGATGCACGTGGATCTTCATGGATGTTACACGTATTCATTATCCCTTATCTACAGACTCAATCAAACCGAGTCTGCAATTATGTTGTAATTTTGTTGTGATAAATGCTTCCGAGGGATCACTTTGTTTCCAGATTTTTTTCATCTAAGTTGTTGCTTAGTAAGTTAAGTATACCCAATATGTCTTAAAATGCTAGTTCTCCCAATATCCTCATCATTTTCCGAAAAATTTCACCATTTTCGTGTTAAATGTTGAATTCTGCTTAAGCCGGTGCTAGGGGGCGTGGACGGTAAGTTGCACTTTCCAGTACCGTCCATGAACAGGCTCAATCAAACCGAGCCTGCAACATTTTCAATTTTGTTGTGTTGGACTTTCTTTAGGGAGTCCGTTTTTCTCTATTTTATTGTCACATCCGTGCTATTTGTGCCATGTGGTGGCTGTAAAAAGTATCCCCGTACATTTAATCAATGATGTTATATTTTCGATCCTTGAAGATCGTTCAGCACGACATTATTGTTGTGTATACATGTTACGTGGTACTTTTAGTTTCTTCTATTTGGCCATTTTCAACTTGGGTGGTTCCAGTATTCCTACTTGTATACTGTATAATCACCCTTAGGATATGTTGCCTGATTTTTAAATTGGTTTTTTGACGTCTTATTTGTGATATGCAGGCTTCATAACCTCAGATCCCCTTTCTAAATTCCATTTTATTTAGTTCCACCCATTGTTTTCTCGTTTAGGGCAAAAGCATTCTTTTACTTGGGGACCATACGCCGCTTTTCATAGAATGGCACTCCTGTGTCACATTGAAGATTCCATGATAACCTCCGTATGAACACATCTGCGAATGTTTCTAAATTCAAAATTTCACCATTTTCTTAGAGAAATATTAAATTCTGCTTTTCAGCTTAAGCCAGTGCTAGGGGGCGTGGAATGTAGCTTACACATATCACTTCCGTCCATGAACAGGTTCAATCAAACCGAGCCTGCAAAATTTTCAATTTTGTTGTGTTGGACTTTCTTTAGGGATTCTGTTTTTCTCTATTTTAAAAGTTTTATAAGCAGCTTGGCGATCAACTGATATCACATATTTTAGACAATGTGCTTAACTCAACAACGTGTATAGCTGGATAAATAGCCTGTGTTTCGTTATTTAAATTCATAACACAATGTATGCAAATCACTGCAAAGATTACATAAACCTAATTATTTAAATACCTCCTATTTTTCGAAGTAAAATTTCGGTTCTGATTAGACAATTATGACAGAATTTCACTTTTATTATTCGAAGCCAGAATTATTATTATTATGTACAGACACAATCAAACCGAGTCTGCAATTTTCACGATTAATGCTTCCGAGGGATCACTTTGTTTCCAGATTTAAGTACTTCACAATAGCAGGAGTCAAGTGCTGTGTGGCAGCTGTAAAAAGTTGCCCCGTACTTCACTTCAGTGTTGTTATATTTTTCTGGTCCTTCGGGTTCATTTATATCAGCACTATTAAGTGTTGAGAATTGAGTATGGCTCAAGCCGGTGCTATGGGGCGTGTGGGATGATGCACGTATTCATTATCTCTCAGTAGAGACTCTATCAAACAGAGCCTGCAATTTTCACGTTATTTTGTTGCGATTAATGCTTCCGATGGATCACTTTGTTTCCAGATTTTTATTGCCACTGAACTACTTGCTGACCGTCAAAACTTGTGAAAATGTTCTAACAACCATGAGTGTATGATTATTACGCGTGTTTTGAATTAACTTTCATTACCGAAAATCATTTGCATGCTAGTGATTTCTGTATTAATTATTGGACGGTTTAAAGTATTCAATTTAATAATATAAATTAAAACATGAAAATAAACAATTTTAGTAAAGTATATAAATACTGCCAAAAAATATATTTTAAATCAGTGCATTATGCCCTATAGAACAAAATATTCTTGTTGTGGACATGTATTTTGTTCATGATAAAAATTATGCACCGTTTTCAAAGTTGTTACTGGTTTAGGATGACAGCGATAATTTTCATATCCACAGTACACGTTATATGTGTTACATATTGGGGAATAAAAATGCAATTTAATGTATTCAGTACTAATAAAATATATTTTTTACACATCTTTTGTTGTTTATTTACTTGTTCCGATTGTTTAAAGTAAACAAGTGTTTTACAAACGGTACTTTTGCTATGATTGGCGTATTAGAAAAGTTGAATAGTTGTCGTCTATCACTATATTCGGATTTCGATTACCCGAACCCATCGATAATTGTAAGAAAATTTTCAGGCCCAACACTTTAAAATAATCGAGGTTAAACTGTATATCACGACATCGACTGTTAATATATGTAATTTCATAGAACAGAAACATTTACAATTTTTCCAAAAACAGAAACCCTCAGAAATATCACCTGCGAAATCCAAAATGTTTTTTTTTAATATTTTTATATATTCAACGGTCACTTCTGTTTTATTCTTAGCAATTTTGTTCGGCGAAGTCGAACGTACCATCAATATGCAAAACTAGTCCTGTAACGTTTTCGTCAAAATCAAGCCCACAATTTGACCCGAGAAAGTCGAACATTTTTTTAAAATTTAGCCCTGGTGGCTATTTTGTGCGGAACGTGTTTGCAGTATGCACAGCTTGAATCCTTTGAAGTTTCGTCAGAATCCAGTGTTAAACCTGGACACATTTTTTCTAGTTTTTGTTGTTGTTTTTTTTTTTTAACTCAGGCGGCAACTGTGTGCAGCGAAACGAAACATTCCGGCTGAATAAACTACTTGGGTTGATCAATCAATGTGAATAAATCCTGTGAAGCATCGTCGATTTCCTGCGGAAGACCAGCAAGCTTAATGCCGATGGACGGAGCAGACGCAAGAGCGGACGGACAGTCAGACGGATCGACAGGCGAACAGTGAAGGCAAACACAATATGTCTAGGGAGATGTTATTTAAACAAACAGTAAATGTACAGTGAGTCTGTGCATGGAATTTATTATGAACTTTTGATAAAAATGACACATACCGTTCAATCTCATCATTTTTATAATTTATCTGTGTCTTCTCTCTAAAATGGAAAACCATAATTATAACACATTCACTCAAATTTTACTATAGAAATTAATTTAAACCGATGCGGATAAGCAATTAGAAAGTTAATCAGTTAAAACATGCGTTCCTGTTGGGTGCATTAACATATTATAGGAAAGCTCTGATGGAGCTACGTTACACATCAAAATGAGCCTATGTATTTAGCCTGACAAAGTTTCATACGCAATGGTATTATGTAATGTAAAATATGTGTATAAAGTAGTGTTTTTTTTAAACCAATGCATATTTAATTCATTATATTTGAATTCTTACTAAATTTAATCTTACTTTTTATTCTTTTTCCTGCTTCTGAGTGGTATTTGGTGAACAACGTGTATACTAATCCACGAAAATTAAAACGTTGTTAAAACCGATCGACCATTTAATATTTTGGGAAAATATATCAGTCCGTATTCGTAATTTTTCTATCATCCAAGTACAATTTCTTCTTAAATGGAAATAACAAAATTGGCTAACACAGACTAGCAGTTCTATCAAATTGAGGAAACGCTATTGACATGGAATGTTAAAACTTTTTCGGGAAGTGTAATTCGTTGTTTAATTCAATACTTTACAACATTTGATCCTTTACTGATTGTGCATGTGGAATTAAATATTCCAAAGGTTTGAATAGGAAAACAATAAACTGTATGTATATTTTATAGATCTATAGATAACGAATTTTTGAGTTTTGAGCGAGGTACACGTTTATTACAAATCATCCCCTGGCCAATATATAATACCGGTACATTAGAAGAAGCCATTTGTAAATATCTATAATTTAAATTTCTTATAAAAGGTTTCTATTGATATGTTTTTAACCATTGAAATTTTGCAATTGATATCCATATCATTATGAATGTATCGGAAGTTATACATTATCTTTTATATACGCATTTTTTATGTTCCTAATAATTGATTAGAAAAATGCTTGGGTGATAGTAAATTATACATTCTGTTCTGTTCCGATCTGTTAAATAAGTGTGCAGGTCAATGTATCACGAGTTTTTCGTGCGATTCGCCAATGTAGATCAGCACGTTTAATTTACGTGTCAATAAAAAAAGATGAATTTTCATTATTTTTATTTCTCTGCATGTTATTCTCAAATTCACCTCTGTTTTCTTCAGAAATTAAGTCTAAAGCGATCGTTATTTCTTTCTATACAACTCTTCGTAACTGTGTAACTGAATCAGAAAGCCCGTACTTTAATGGAGCTTAGCGAACAACGTTTGGAATACACCGAGAAATTTCAAACGATCTTCAGACCCGTCTTACATAGAATATTTTCGAGAATTATATTCGAAATAATTATAAATTGTTTTTTGAATGAATATAAATTAGGCAAAAAACGCGACAGTACGATGGTGGAAACACGATAGTTTATCGCGTTTTAATCATCGTAGTATCGTACTGTCGCGTTTTCATCATCGTACTATCGCGTTTTCATCATCGTACTTTCGCGTTTTCACCATCGTAGTTTCGTGATTTCGCGTTTTCACCATCGTACTATCGACTTTCGCGTTTCAGATCAACACATTCATAGGCGATGGCCCTAACGGCTTTCCGTAGATACACCCATATTTCAACGGAAACAAAGGAATTTAATGTATATAATGGTTTTGTCCACACATAGTATCATTTCCCAGACTATTTATCTGTGCAAGACTAGTAACTCGGGGCCACGAATATATATCGGCGCACCATTAATTATCCTCCCACGACTAGAACCCTTACCACGAAAAGTATTTCGCTCGCACGAGATAAATAAAAACACACACATGTAACCTCTATGCTACCGTACAAAAACTAATAAAAAGAGCCAAAATCTTTATAAATCTACATTTGAAAGTTCGTTAAAATCAATATTTCGCTTGTACACATAAGTTCACGACGTTAGACGATTTAATAAAGTGTATTTATTTTGAATGTTTTACGATATAAGTCAATGCAGGAAGTATAAAGCAACCACGGAAGAAATAATTATTTCAAATAATTCACCGAGCAGTTTTAGAAATCAGATTACTTTTTCTCCAATTTGGAATTATTTGGAACTAATGTTGATGTTATGTTTTGTCATGAAAAGCATTCAAATTGTTACTCATGTATCTTATGTCAAGGATATGATAATAAAGTAAAAGCCGAGAAAATAATATATACATTAAAGCGAAATATGTAAGATGTATATTTTAGAGACATTAAGCTATCTTAAAAATAATTGTTTTGAAAGGCTTATAACTAGGAAACTGATCATATGACATGGCAACGAAAGTGATAATCTTACATCTCTGTGTCATTTGTACCGTGTGCACCTTCTCCTCCGCTATGCTGTCCGTCTCTTTGTCCCCTTTCCATACCTGTAAATTATTTAAGTGCAAGCATCAATATTTTTACTCATTCTCATTTCCTTATGCAATGACTATTATCAGTTTTCTTTATTTCTTTTCAAGAGAAAATATCTTGATTTTATAGTAATAAAAACAATCCTGCTATAGTATCATGAACGTAGGTTAAACACATGTAGTCTATAAGCAAGCAGAAGTATAAATAAATGATACATTGCATGAACCATTCTTCTTCATTGTTTATCTTAAATGCTAATGTTATAGTAGCTTCAGCGATATGTTAATGTGTAAACAATAGTTTTTGCTTAAACTAATGTTATTTCCAAAAAAAACAAAAAAAAAACAAGTACATAATTCACATTATATTTACAATCAATACAAAAAGGATTAGCTTTGGTGGAATCTTATGTTTATCCGAGTATTTTCCCGATGTTAAGTACATATTAGTACAAGATATGGTTATAATATTGTAAAACGCTTCCTCGTCGAACGTACACTTAAATCTTACCATATAGTCTTCTTTTCTTTAAAATATATTTTATAATTATATCTAAATAGTGTCGCACATACCAACTAAACTAAGCAAATAAGGTCCGTAGAATCTTAAAACTCTTGCTAAATGTTCCATTAAATATTAACTCTTTGTGACGATTTTAAAAAGTTAACCTTTGTCTTCAGTTAGGACATAAATTTCCGAATGTAAACATAAATTAAAGTTAGTCGTTTGTTACTACTTCATGAAGCGTAAGCATGTTTAAACTGGACGAATTATTATTGATTAAATGTACATAAAGGCAATGCTATCGCGATATATATTAAAGGATATTTTATGACACGGCTAATTTTAATATCCAATTACATTTTGTCGTTCATGATCGGAGTTTAATGTAGGCCTGTGATACAATTTTCTTGTAAGTTTCAAATAAAAGAATGTAGTTTCGAATCAAATGATTTTTTTCTTTTTTCTTTTATGAAATTTATTATAAACTTATTGTATTTTGCAAAACTTGACTATTATGTGTTATTCATGCAAATAACTATGCAAATTGCCCCGGTCACATATTCACGGATAACGCCACAAAAGATCAACGGTCTAATCGTTTCACGGAAATGTGAAATTCCGTAACCGCTACGGTTCCAATACGGAAACACAACGGTTTGAGTACGGAGTTCGACGGATTTACCGCCAAAATGTAGGTAAAAGCCGCCAGAGTGACACAGATTGTTACGGACCGACACGGTTTAATATGTAGGACACGAATCAGGACGGAAGCTCTACGGATACACTACGGTCTGCTACGGTATAAGCACGGGTAATTACGAATAAGTAGGGTTTGTTACGGAGAAGAACGAATTGCCACGGATCTATTCGGACCTATTATATCCGTCCACAACCTCTTGCATGCTCATTTTCAAAATGCCTCGCAAGAAAAGAACATCTAGAAAACGAATTGCAGAGTTCAATGATTCTGGCGGTGAGGATTCGACCTCATTGTGTCCGACCCCTGTGACATATCAGGTCCTATTCTAGTGAATTTCTTGTAGGACGCCGAATTCTCAACAACATGTTTGGCTATGAGATTATTAAATTCCTAAGCGTAAGTCATAAAATCGATTACGGAAACTAACGAAAAATATCCCGAAAATTAAGAAGTCTCGTGAGAGTATTGCCAAACAACTAGCATATTGATGTTTTATAACTATTCATTATTGGTGTTATAACATCATTTGAATTGATTAATAAACTAGCACCTGTCTTTTTTAACCTCTGCAGGTTCACTTATTTATTATATTAATAATAAGAAATTGATTTCATTACTCAATTAGCAGAAAAAGAAACTTACAAGGGGCTTATTTTAATAAATGGCAACACTTCCAGTTTACCACGAATTGGATGTGAAAGTAAATAGATAATCTACTATTTTCGCATATAATTTTAACAGGTCATTGTTTTGTAAACTGATTGTAAACATGGCTGAGTAGCATTGTGATTTGAGAGAGGTGCCTAAGAGCTTATTGCAAAACTTGTGGGTGATTGGGTACATGCGGGTCAGAAATAAAAAAAAATGGATCAAGATTAAGTTTATGGAGCAAATGTACTTCCATATTGTACAATTGCCATTTGGGTGTCAATGTTTAAGGAAAGTAGAACTAATGCTAAGGATGATCCCAGCCCTGGGAGGCAAATATCCGCCACGTCTGAAAAAGACATCAGCACTGTCAAAGCCATCGTGGATGAAACTCGAGATATAGATTTTTATTAAAATATTTTACTCAAGGATGAGCATAGTATATCTTTAAAAATATGAGGTAGCACATCAACACTTCTTACTTAAAATTCTATGAAGTAACGTTTGTTACCTATTTTGATGTCCTTAATTGATTATGGAACTAAATCTTTCAGATAAATCATCTACGAGTGGATAAAGTAGATGCTATGAACAATATGAACAATGTTTTCAACGAAAGTCACAATAAGGAACACAGCGTTTCTACATTAGCTCGCCCCTAAGCTGCAGTGACAGCTTTCTAAAAAAAGGGGGACTATTTTTCTTACAAATACACCATATTTCTTGACCTTAATTTTGATTATTTTTTTTCTTTTGTCCTGTACAGAAACCTATAGTTTGTAAGGTTATTCGACCGGATATGTTTTGCATGTGCGTCAATTTACCACCATTTACACGGGCATGGAATAACATAACATAAAACTCTTAATGGAAACTTGTGGAATATGAAATATGATGAAAAAGACAAAGAAAAATGAACTTTAAAACGAATATGTTAACATTTCTGTTTCATTCATTCTGTTTACAATGTTATGTTCACATAATCAGTTAGACAATTTCGATTTGATTGTTCTGTAACCAATGGATATTGTCTAAGCTGCTGTAGAATTATGTAGCAACTACTGCTTATCTAATCGCGGGAATTAGTCATTAAAGGGAACGTGTTTGTGTTATTTAGTATTATTATTAAAACATTTGGACGTCTTAAAACTCTCTTGTTTTATGTCAGACACTTATAGGGTTTAGAACAGTACCCATACAAAGCTAATACTGTAACAATATTTAGACTTGGAGTTCAGTTACTTGGGAACGCTGACTATAGAACTTGCCATTGTTACAAACACTTTTGTGGGTTTTATTTGTACTGCAGGGTCTAAAAATAAAATTTGGAATTGAAAGATAAATAATCGATCAAAGTATAAACACTGTTGGGCATGTACGAACATCCGTCCGTTTGTCAGTAGCATTTCCGTGTTATTTCCATAACATCCCTAGTCATTCAAATACAAAATGTACATTAAATTAATTTACACAGTGAAACATACGCCAAATGTTTGATAAAAGTGCCAGATCATTGCTATTGTTTTATTTGAACGTACGATATTACCTCCTTGTATCTCAGCTCAATTCATCTTTATAATTGTGTTTGGATTTACGTAGAAATCATATGTCGATTTTTCAGCTTTACTGGGGGAGAAAAACTTCAAGTGCTCATTCGTGAATTATTAAATGCTCAAACTGGAACCTGGGTAGAACCAGCGACGATCCGGAAACTAGCAAGAGAGGTTCCTTATATATCCTCTTTAAAGGATTTTCTTGATATTTGTAATACGACTAACACATGAAGACAATGTGACCGACACATAGGATATTTAAATCGGTTGAAAGTGAAATGATATATACATTAATTTCGACGCACAATTTGAGGTTTATAAGCAAGAACTCATAATTATATCTATAACGCTTTTGTGAATATTCATACAACCGTATGATTGTATTTACCATTATAGTTCATATACAAGCTTAATCAAGTTGTTTTTTTTTACCGTTCTGTTTCTCTTTTCTTTTTTACCTTTTTGTATGGTTCGAGTAAATAAATAAGATTTATGAATAATTTTCGTTAGCACGGCTACGCATACGATGCATTCAGGGCATATAACAACCAATATTTAGAATAACCATCAAATGTGCATGTTATTGAACTTAATGTTCATTTATTAGTTTCCACAAAAGTGTATCAAAAAATACTTTTTCCAATAAAATCCTCGTATTAATTCAGATAAATGCCCCGTAAAACTTCGTTTTTTTTTGAAAAATGAGAATAAAGAATTTTATAAGATGAAATTTAGAATTTTTATAGAAAGAAAGTGATCACTTAATTATTGTTTGGGGTTTGGTGTTATGTCGCACCAACACAGTCATTGTGATATTGCGACTTTCTAGCTTCACTGATGCCCCTGCCTTAATAATTTCAGGCAACCGAATAGAACCACCAACGTTGCTGGACAGCTCCCTCACATGAAAGAATTTTAATGTTCCTTGTGGAACTCGAACCAACAGAGGTGAGTGGCTCTTGGTTTGATTCATCGATCTTAACCATTCGGCCACGGACTTAAATTTTATTATGGTTGTTACAAATTGGCTTTTACTTCAATTATCTGATATTAGTTACTTTTGGCATTTGGTAAACATCTCAGTATTCTGAAACTCACTTCATTTGTTTGATGTTTTATTACTAAAGGTCACTTCGAGTGGAGTTTGCACGGTGCCGTTGAATGTTAAAGCTTTTTTTATTTATATGTACACTTTATTTACACTTTTTTCACACTTTAAGTTTATATGGCAAATGAGTTTTTTTGGAACTGTTACAAGGTACCATAAATAAAAGGGTTTTTTTAAAATGAAAACATTTCTTAGGCATAATGGGTCTTCCAGTTAGTTACATTAAATTTTTTATGTAAGAATCACTCAAATATTAATTTTTCTTTATTTAAAAAGAATACGCAATTTTAATTTTTATAAGCATCAAGACGGTTTTATGTCGCACTTTCATCATAATATCATATATTCGAGAAATAACATTATCAACATATATATTTCGATAATGCGTGTTTTCTAATAATTTAAGTGCATGTAGAAAATGAGTTTTGATGAACTAAACTCAGTAATCAATTTGTTTGCCGGGTATAAGTATTGGAAAGTTAACAACATAAACAACAGCACTTGTTGCAAAAATGATATCTGAACATTCAATGAATTCATCTGGGTAATGTAGGCATGCTGTTCATCTTAATGAACATTAAAAAGAAAATGTTTTACGGTGCACACGTGCCTATTGAACAATTTAAAATCATCAGGGTATTCAATTTCTTAAACATCTAGTACTTCACAAAGAATTACCTTCACCCTGATCGAGTGAAAGCAATAAATATTATTTCGTGCAAAGCGAGCGCGTGTTTGTTTGCTCGATTAACTGCAGATTACCAATTAAGCCATAGGTGAAAATCCATTCCCTTAATAATAAAATCGATATGCTATACGTGCAGGTTCTAAATGAATATGTAAGTGGGTAATTGAGGACAAATTCCATACATTAACTAATCAAATAAAACAGTATCAAACAATTTACTGATACTGTTTGTTAATGCTAAATTTTTCTCTCAGTGTGTTTCTGTATATGTTGGAACCACCGAACACTTTTTAAAAATGAAAATAAGCGATAAGTTTTAATATTTCATATGTAAGAAACTTTCTATTAGGTATATAATAAAAAATTAAGCCATTGAAATGATATGCAAACACATTCTCACTTGATAAAAATGCTTTAAAAAAGAGTATTTCAAATTAATGTTGAAGCTATTAAACTTCATAAATCACTTTTAATTCGTTTCTGGAAACAACCAGTACTAGGCAATTAATGGTAAATTAGATCAAGGAAACAACGGCTTGCTCCTGACGGGGTAAATCTCACCGGTTTACTAGTCCACGCGTTAACTACTCAGCCACGTCACAATTATAAGAGCATCCAAACAACAACAAAAAATAAATTAAATAGAAAAATATAAAATTGTCAAATCGACACTCACGTGTCTCGGCTAATAGTAAAGTAACTACGTAACTACTTATCACTTAAAAAAAACTATATTCTAACACGACTAAACATATGCGCTGACAATAAGTACGGCAATTTAGCTTCATATCAGTTACGGCAGCATTTATTAGTCGTGTGAGAATCGAAATCGGTGATTTTATCGCTTGATAAAATGACTGTTTGGCGTTCGGATGCGCATCATTTTATCACTCGGGCTACGTCCTCGTTATATTATTCCTCGCATCTGAACCCCAAACAGTGATTCTGTTGTGCGATAAAATCACTGTTTGATTTTAAAACAAGAGCACCGCTATCGGAACATTATTATTCCCGAAAGTGATTTTTCTTAGAAAGGATGAAGCATTTGTAAGGCATGGAATTTAAAGAATTTTACTACGTACGGATGGACAGAATGATGCCAGGATTTTAACATAATACAAAACAAATTATTTAGCGCATATAATTAATGTACTCAATATATGTGATCCTCATATGAAGTTTGACAGTTGTAAAACTTTTAACAATATTAAGATCATTTGATATTGACCTTTGACCTTGTGATCCCAATATAGATATGGATCTTTTATTCAAGATATGCAATCAACATCCGGAAAGCAAATTTGTCAGTGTTAAAGTCATTGTGACCCTGACTTTTGATCTTATGAGCCTAAACTCAATAGGTGTCATGTATTGATGGCTTTTCATCCTATAAAATTTTACAGCTGTAGGTTGATAAAACTTAAGTAACTAGTTGGTGTAAGGTGCTGTGCGGCAGATGCAAAATTTGGCCCCGTACTTCAATCGTGTTAAAATTCTTATCTGGTCCTTCAAGATCATAGATAAAGTAATGAAATATTTTATACAACCGCATACAACTAAGTTTTTTTTTCAATAAAAATTATGTTTTTCAGCAATTGTGTTTTGCGTTCATTGAACGCCGCCTTTCCTTGTTGATCTTGTTTATCATATTTTAGATTACTTAGTTTTTTTTGTTTATTTCGGATATAAAGTGTTTTATTTTTAATATAACCGATAAGGAAATTTAAGAAAACAAAAAAAATTGATAAATTAATAGGCCTACAAAATAAAAGGGCACAGGGGAAGGGGACTCGAAATCAGGGAAAGGGAGGGGCAAAAATAGAAAAATTATAATAAAACTAGGAGCAAAAGGGAAGATACTTACCGTAGACGTAAAAACAAAAATGTCACCAAAACAGTATGAAACAAGAAAGTAGAGAAAATAAGAATCCCACCAAAGAAAGCCCTAAACGGCAAAATTCAAAATGTTGCAGGCTCGGTTTGACTGAGTCTGATCATGAAACGGTACTGTCAAATGCAGACTGCCCCCCCCCCCCCCCCCAAGACATTACATCAGAGGAACAGAAGGGGCGCCCTTCGTTTAACGGTAAGCATCATAACACTTTTGGGGAGTTAAAACGGTTAATTTTTGGTGCACCAACCTCAGCCCACTCTCTAAGCCCCGCACATGTTCCTTTAAAACGAAACATTATTAAAAATGAAATTGAATCCCGCCAACAAAGTTCTAACAGTTTTGATGGTTACACAGAAAATGATCATTCATACATATTAAAGAAAACCACTGACCACAACAAATACTCAAGTCTTAAAGAAAGACAGCAGCAACAAGACGACCATCTACAAGGTCCGACGAAGCAAGAGAGGACAACGATCAAAAACAATTCATCCCAAAGGCTTTAAAAGTTCCTCACAGAGTCACATTGACATTTCATAAATCTAAAAGTATATAGACCACAAAATTTTGGGTACGAATTCAAACTATAAGTAGTAGTTGTATGTTTTTGTCAGAATTAAGGAATTTTTTTTGATACATCAATATGTGTCGCAAACATCACAATCAGACATAAAATGCAATCTTTTTGCTAAATTTTAAGTTTCCAAGTATAAAAGCTACAAAATTCTTTTATTGAAAATTATACCACCTACGAATTTTGATGTTGCAGATGTTATAGTGATATAAGCGTTGCAGAAGGTGTCACAAACGATTTTTCGTTTGATTCTTAGAGTAGTAGAGCAGTAGTTTGTCTGGGTAATGCACCTGGTGAGAATACAGACAATGCTGCCACAGCTTTGGTAATAATCATCCCGATTTTTCTGATACAGAAAGTACTACTGTTAGTATTCGTCAGGATAACGATGACATTATAATGATGTGAGTGAAAGTGACAATGGTGAATGTGATGAAGTAAAATCTACTTTCACTTCTTAACACTTTTGAAAAAACTGGCAATGGAACTGTAAAATCAGTGAAGCGTTGTGCTTCTAAACTGCAGTGAGAACGGTATGAGGCGGCTGTAAAAATATCCCCGTACACTTTATCAAAGATGTTATATTTCCGATACTTAGAGATCGCTAACACGACATACTTTTTTGTGTATACATGTTTTGTGGCATTTTAGTTTCTTTTTTTTGGCCTTTTTCAACTTGGGTGGTTGCAGAATTCATACTTGAATACTGTATAATCACCCTTAGGATATGTTGCCTGCTTTTTAAATTGTCTTTTAACGTCTTGTCTATGATATGCAGGCTTCTTATCATCAGATCCCCTTTCAAAATTTCATTTTATTTAGTTCCGCCCATTGTATTCTCGTTTAGGACCACGCATTCTTTTATTTGAGGACTATACGCCGCTTTTATGGCACAAGTATGTTACATTGAAAGTCTCATGATAACAGCCCTATGGACACATCTGAGGATGTTTCTAAATTCAAAATTTCACCATTTTCGTTTTTAAATATTGAATTCTGCTTAAGTCGGTGCTAGGAGTCGTGGACGCTTACTTGTACTTTGCATTGCCGTCCATGAAAAGGCTCATTCAAACCGAGCCAATATTGCGTGTTGGGCTTCCATTAGGGCATCTGTTTTCTCTATTTCAGACTAAAGGAGGTAGTGGGTGCAAAAAAGAATTTGCTGAATATGCTCATTTCGCTCATGATACAATAAGTGACATTAAACATTCATACATAGTCTCTCACGATTTTGGAATGTCCCGAACATCGCGATCCTTTTAATTAAAATGTTACCTGCTGATATAAATGTTAAGTTTGAAATTCAATAATATGATATTAATATCTTTTCATAATTAAATTATTGTGCTTATGTTTTATTCTTATGTCACTGTGCTGCTGTGTTGTTAAGTATCCGTTAAGCAACA
>NW_026851602.1:0-41146 GCF_026571515.1 Ruditapes philippinarum
ACCCTTAAAACATTTCAATATTTGGGGGGAAAAAATTTCAAAGGGAATAAAAAAAATATAAAACTGATTAACATTAAAAAATTAATTAAAAAACAAATAGAAATTTTAATGAAATTTTGCATAAAAAAGCAAAAAACCATTTTTTAAATTCTAAAATTTATTTTTTAATTTAATCATAATCTTTAAACATAAAAGCAGTATTTAAAAATATAAAAGCGAACTTTACGAAAGAAACGGTTTCTTTGCAGGGTGAGGCTCTCTAAGTCTAAAGGTGAAAAAAGACCAAAATATAAAAATATTATTCAAAAAAATTTTTTTTGCCCACCCCCGTTTGAGGAGCTTATTGGTGTTGAATAATTTCAAGTAAAAGGGGGTCGGCCTTTGAATTTTTTTATTTTTTTCTATAGTAAATCATCACATTGGGCTTAATTTTTTTTAACTTTTCCCTGTTCTTATGATTTTTATCGTCTTTCAACTTTAAAAATCAACACTATCTGATCAAAAGAGGCCCAAAAAAGTAATGGTTTCCCATCCCCTTTTTTTTAGAAATTTCATTTCTGTTTTGTAAACAGTTTTAAATTTACCACTTTTAAAAAAATTTCCGAGCGGTGGGTGGTACAAACTTTATCCTTTTGCCCAAAAAAATGAGTTCCGAGAATAAAAAAAAAAAACAACTTTTTAAAATCATATATAAAAAACCCCAAAAAAAACACATGCAATAAATAACTTTTTTTATGACAAAATTTAAAAGGATGACTTAAATTGGGCCACTTTTAAAATTTTTTAAAAAAACTACTTTCTAGACTAAACGGGCTGGGGTTAAATTCCCCCACCGGGGTTTGGGCCGTACCGTTTGCATTTTTTTACAGAGCATGTATCCAAAGGAAAGCCCCCTCCTTTTAAAGGTAGCTTTATTTTCCAATCAAAAAACCATCACACAAGGATGACGGCTTATTTCAAAAAAGTGCATTATTACAAAAGAAAGATTTAATATTTAAATTTTAATTAAAACTATACGGCCATTTTAACAATATTTTAAAAAAAGGATGTGAAATATGAAAAATTTTAAGCATATAATAAATAAAAAAATTAAGGGGGAATTGTAATACAAAAAGAGCATGTCAACATGACCATCCCCCCCTCGAATGTTTTGCCCCATTGGAAAAAAATATGTTAGAGCAGAATAATTCAATATTAATAGGGATTTTGTAAAAAAACTGATGGGTGAAGTGATAAAGATTTTTAAACCTATGTAATATGATGCTAAAAAAACAAAGAGCAAACTAAAAAAAAATGCAGGGGAGGTTATCATTCTTTTTTTGTGCTGCACCCTCCTAAATTAAAAATTTTACCCAAACCTATAAAAGTTTAAAATTTTGATTTTTTTTAAAATTTTTATTTTTTTGAAAATAAGTTTCCCCAACAAAATTTATGAAAAAGAACAAGGGGAATAGTCCAAAAAAATTAAAAATAGGGAAGAGTTTTCTTTTTCTTGCGGCACAGCTTTTTTCCTTTTTCAATAAGAATCTTTTTCCACCTTTTGACATTTTCATTTTTAAATTTTCTCAAAACCCCTCCACCCAGGTAAAAATTTTTTAAGTATGAAAAAAAAAAAAGGGGCCCCAATAACCCCCAAAAAATTTTTTTAAAGGGGTTACGTTTTTAAATTTTTTTTTGTTTTCATTTGAAACCCCTTTTCCTGAGTGAGATCTATCCCACCTTTTGAATTTTCATATTGTTTATCCCAAAGGCTTTTGAGTTTTTCCCTTCTGGACAAAAAATTTTTTTTAAAAAATTTAATAAGGGAAATTAAAATTTAAAAAATTATGTAGGGTAGAGTTTTTCCTTTTTTTTATGCACTGAAACGCCCCCCTCAAGGTTTTTCCTTTCCCACCTTTTAAAGTTTTTTCAATTTTCAAAACCTCAAATACTTTTTGAAAATATGCCCCGGGGACAAAATGTTGGACGAAAGGGAAAACGGACGGACGGAGACTTTTTTTCTAAAAACCCGGGGGGGAAAATAACAACCTTTTTTTTAAAAAATTTATATCCCAAATCCTAATATAATTTTAACCTTTTCCCCAATGGGGTTTTTGTTTCTTTTTATTTTTTTATTTTTTGGCATTAAATTTTGAATCAAATTTTTTTTTAAAATGCATTTTTGGCAAATTTTTAAATTTACTATTTTTTGTTAACATTGATTTCCCTTTTCTGTATTCACCCCAAATTATTCTAAAATTTTAAAAACCTCCCTGGGTTTTGTTTTTTTTCAAAATAAAACGGTAGTTGGATATAAAACTGAAAAAATAAATTTTAAGGGGAATCCTACAAGGGGAAATTAATACAAAATTTGTTTATTCATATTTTTTTTGCCAAAATTTTGTTGCAAATAAACATTTTGGGTTTTTCATTCTATAAATATCTTTTTATTTTTTACCTTTTTTTTTTTTAATAAATGTTTGATAATCTAATTTTTTAGCCCAAAGTTTTTCCCCTAAATTTTTTTATTTATAAAAATGTTTCACGTATTTGGGGACCGGCTAAAATTGTTTTTTAATTTTAATTTTTTTAAAAAATTTTCGGGAAAGTAAAATATTACATTTGGGAAGCCAATGTGATTTTGCCACCCCCATTTTTAAAAAATCCCTATTTTTGGTTTTAAGGAGCTCCGCAATAGTTTCTTAAAGGGTTTAAAAACCCACCTCAAAGGCGAAAGATGGCCCCTCTGGTTTTTTTTTCAAAGTAGCTGTTGATACGTTTTTTGTTTTAAGGGTTTTATTTTTTGATTTTAAAGTTTCCCAATGATGTTTTACCTTCTTTTTTGGTTTGTTTTTGTTGGGAACAGAATTTTTTTTTATTTGTGTTTTTTATGTCGGTCTCTTTTTTTAAGGGATTTTTTGGTTTTTTTGATTTTCACTATCGGAGTTTTGTTTTTGCTTTTAATTTTCGGGTTTTTTCATTTCTGGAAAAGGTTTTGAAGATTTTTTTTTAAATTTCTAACACTTCCAGATGAAATTTTGGTTTTTGCTTTCTTATTTGATTCTTCTTTTTTTTTTAAATTTAATTTTCAATATTTAAATTGCCCTTTTTGTTTTACCCTCCTGCTTTGGAACCATTTCTTTTTTTTAACATAACTTTCCCAAAGTCAAAACCTTTTTTTTTTTCAAGGCCTTCCCAAAAACTCTCTTTTAGCTTTTTTCTTTCTTTCATTTTCGGGGCGGGAAAGGGAGGTTTTTTTAAGATTTTGTCATCTTAAAACGTTTTTTGTTTTTTCCCTCTGTAACATTTTTTTATCTAATTTGCTCATCTTTTTTTTAAATTTAAATTTGTTTTTTTTTTTTTACGAAAACTTTTTCGCTTTTTTTTTTTTTTTTGGGGCTGATTTTAAATAATCCCAAGTGCCCTTTTTTTCCAAAACTTTTTATTTTTTTAGGTTTTTTTTCTGAACTTTAAAAAGGGTTTTTGATGACACCCGAAATTTAAAAATCTCCCTAGATCTTTTCGGGAAGAGTTTTTTATTGAGCTTTCTTCAAACTTTTATTTTTTTATTTAAAACATTTTTTTCGGGGATTTGTTTTTTTAAATTTTTACTTTTTTTACTGTACAATTTTTTCAAATCAAAGAAGCATCAAAATGCATTTTCATATTTTTTAAAATCTTTCAAAAAACTTATTTTCTTCTTTTTCAATATTTTCAGCAACTTTTTTTTCTTTACTTTTGTTTTTTCAGCAGTCATTAGAGGTTTAAATCTTTTCCCTTTCACCCCTTTTATTTTATACTTCTTTATGTTTTTTAACCCCCCCCCTTTCGTTTTTTTAAAAATGTTTCCTTTTACCCCTTAAATTTTTTAACTTTTTCTGTATCTGTCACAGTGGAACCTGTACCTTTCAAAATTTTTTTACAGAAAGGTTTTAAATTCCTTTTGGGAAATTTTTGCCCGAAGTTTCAGCATTATCTCTTTCTGAATCGATTTTTATTTTAACTTTCCCTTTTTTATCTTTTAAAATTTTTTTTTTTTCCTCTCTTTTTTTTTTCAGGAAATTTTTTTTCTTTTTTTATTTTAAACAAAGTTTTCCCAAAAGCCCCAAAATTTAAATTTTTTTTTTCTGTTTTTCCTTTTTGGGAATGTTCCCTTTTAAATGCCATAAACAGTTTTTTTTCACTTGTTTCTTTTTTTAAATAGAACTGGGGCCCCTTTTTTTTTCACACACTTTGGTTTTATTGAAACTTTTTCGAGAAGATTTTTTAAGAAGGGCCAAACAACTTTGAAAATTTCTTTTGGGGTTTTTATAAAATTTTCAGCTTTCCCCAAAACCAATTTTCAAAACATTTTTTGAAATTTTTTAGAGTATTTTTTATTTAAATTTTTCCCTTTTATCTTGAACTGCACCTGACCTTTTAGCATGATCATCTTTAAGTTTCTTCATAGATTGCTTGCAATTTGTCAATGATATTATCAGTACTATATTTCTGTCCGCTAGATTCATATATGTCTTGTTCCTTTATTTACTTCTAATGGTTTTCTTTGTGTATCTAGTTCTGCTAATTTAGGTCAAGGCATTTTATGTGGCTCACCTAAGGCAGGACTTGATCTTTCAGAGTAACTAGCATCTTGTTTCATACTTCTAGACCTAGATATTGAGCTTTCTTGTTTATTATGAGATGATTCAACTTTAAAACTTTTAGATATAAATATAGAAGCATCTTCTTGCTCAGGTTTGCTAGATAGGAATAAAGATGGCAACTCTGAGCTTTCTCCTTTTGCAGTCCTTTCTCGGAGATTTGTAATAGTGTTTTCCTCTTTTTCTTTATATATAGCTATTCTTTCAACTCTTCTTAATTGCTCTTGATCTTCTGTACTATCCAATTTACTATCATCTTTAGTTTCAGCTGGTTCCACAAAATCACTTTTGACTTTCTTTGTTAATGTCCATAGTTCTAAAGATAGTGCTTTTGCATATTTCTGTCAAGTGTATCTTGTGTCTCTACTTTTGATCCTTTTGATCCTTTGGTTTTTATGCCACCGCAGCATGTATGTATGTATGTATGTATGTATGTATGTATGTATGTATGTATGTATGTATGTATGTATGTATGTATGTATGTATGTATGTATGTATGTATGTATGTATGTATGTATGTATGTATGTATGTATGTTTGTATGTATGTATGTATGTATGTATGTATGTATGTATGTATGTATGTATGTATGTATGTATGTATGTATGTATGTATGTATGTATGTATGTATGTATGTATGTATGTATGTATGTATGTATGTATGTATGTATGTATGTATGTATGTATGTATGTATGTATTTATGTATGTATGTATGTATGTATGTATGTATGTATGTATGTATGTATGTATGTATGTATGTATGTATGTATGTATGTATGTATGTATGTATGTATGTATGTATGTATGTATGTATGTATGTATGTATGTATGTATGTATGTTATGTTATGTTATGTTATGTTATGTATGTATGTATGTATGTATGTATGTATGTATGTATGTATGTATGTATGTATGTATGTATGTATGTATGTATGTATGTATGTATGTATGTATGTATGTATGTATGTATGTTTGTATGTGAGTTTTAATGATTATAAAATGAACTTAAAAAATCTTCTTGTGAAAAACCATTAGTCCAATTTAAACCAAACTTGGCAGGATTGATTCTTGGGTAAATGGCTTCCAAAGTTGTTCAAAAAATTTCATTCCATGCAGAAATCTGGTTGCCATGGCAACAAAAAGGAATTATATGAATAAATTAAAAAAATCTTTTTGTACAGATCCAAATAACCTAACGCTTAGATATTTTGCATAAAGCATTGTCCGGTAGACCTCTACCAAGATTGGTCATATTATAGCTCTGGGGTCAAAATTGGCCCCACCCCGGGAGTCATTAATTTTCACTATATGTACATATAGTAAAACTTAAAATACCTTCTTAACTTAAGGTACAAGGCTTAGAGGTTTGATATTTGGTATGTGATATCATCTTTAGCTACTCTTCCAAAGTTGTTCAAATTTTGCCTCTGGTGCCAAAATCAGCCCCGCCCCGAGGGTCATAGGTTTTCCTTATATGTATATAGTCAAAACTTTAAAAAAAAAAAAACTCCTCGAAATTGACAAACGCTAGAGGTTAGCTATTTTGCATGAAACATTGTGTAGTGAACCGCTAGCAAGATTGTTCAAATTATAGCCCTTGGATCAGTTGCCCTGGGGTCATTGATTTTCACTTTGTACATATAGTAAAAAATAAAAAAATCTTATTGTCTGAAGATACAAGGCTTAGAGCTTTAATATTTCTTATATGATATCATCTATAGGTACTCTACCCAAAGATGTTCAAATTTTGCCTCTAGTGTTAAAATAAGCCCCGCCCCGGGTGTCATAGGTTTTCCTTATATGTATATTGTAAAACTTAAAACAACTTCTTCTCTAAATTGACAAAGACTAGAGGTTAGATATTTTGCATGATACCTTGTGTAGTAAACCTGAAGCAAGATTGTACAAATTATTGCCCTGGGGTCAAAACTGACCCCCACCTCCGGGAGTCATTGATTTTCACTATGTACATATAGTAAAAAATTATAAAATCTTCTTGTCTGAAGGCACAAGGCTTAGAGCTTTGATATTTGGTATATATTATCATCTATGAGTCCTCTACTTAAGTTGTTTTAATTATGCCCCTAGTGTTAAAATTGCCCTGCCCAAAAGGCGACAGTTCTTTATATGTATAAAGTCTTCTTCTCTGAATTGACAAAGGCTAGAGGTTAAATATTTGGCATGAGACTTTGCAAAGTAAACCTCTACCAAGATTGTTCAAACTCAAGCCCTGAGGTCAGAATTGGCACCGCGCCGGGGGTCATTGATTTTCACTATGTAAACTAGAAAAAAGTCACCGTCGAGGTTTTTCAGGATTTTTCTCTAAAATGTCTACTTTTCTTGTGGAATCAAATTGTGATTTCTATATGGTAAATTTCTGTTGTTTATTTTCCGTAGCCATTGTCGTAGTATTCTTCATTTGATGATGAACGGGAGAAAGCACGTGTCATGTTTCTAAAATATACATGAGGTTCTCGGGATCGTTTCATGATTACTTTACTAAGCTGGATCTACAAGATGTAACAGTTTCGTTGCAATGCATGAAAGAAAACTTTAAAAAATGAATGATAAGGAACAAGACCATCGAGTCACATGGAGTAGATCTAGAAATTGCACTTACTTTTAAGCTGAATAGAATCCCTATGAATTTTGAAATATATCTTTATAAACGTCATGACAAATTAGCATTCTAAAGATTCCTTCATTGCCAGTTTCTACCCAGTTTTGTAGATCCAAATTTTTACTTAAAAACTCCTGAATGACATAACTCCTATACTTAATGACTTACGATGATCCAGATTTTTTAAACTGTTAGATATCTAATCCGTCTCATTATTAAGCTTTGTTCAATTTGTGGAGTTATCTGGGTTAGCAAATGAAATATGTAACAAATCCCTTTTCAGTAGACCTTAGCTGTCAAGAATCTGGTAAGCCATCATTGCATTCTCTTGGAAGACACTAAGCGGAATATTAGCATAGGAGGGGTTGTTTGTCCACTGGCAGAAATCTGCATTTATTAATGTTACCATGCCCTGATAACATTACATAAGGACTGATAAATGCCTCATTCCTTTTGGTACTATAACTTTATTCTTGAAGGATTCAAGCTTTACCAGAAAATCCTGAACAATTATAAAATGGCGTGCAGGTTCTTGACATTTAGATGCCCTTCTTCGAGACACTTCTCTAATAAGTTAAAGTAATTCGAATCAACTAGCATCTTTGAGTAATAATTGGCCTTAGGCATGTTCAAGAGGATGAGCAACTCTTACCCTAAGCTCACGGTGGTTTTTCAGAAAGCCGTGTCACCTATCTTTCTGATGGTCCTTTACTTCGATTTCCATGCGCTTATCAACCTCCCACGACTGACAATAATCTCTTCTTGCAACATTTTTTAGAAGATAATCTAGAAAGCGGATAGCCTTTTTGATGTCATGGAATGTTGCATTTAATCAGAATTTCTTAATGCACAGGCTTTTAACTACTTCTTCCCCAGATTTTGTTAATATATCCCTTGTTATTTCCATTGATATGGTTCTGTACAGTGGTGCTAAGGAAGGCCTAATTCAGCAGCTGTCTTACGACCTCACAAAATTTAATAAGAAAGTATTGTACTGTTATATAGATTCATGTATAAATTGCGTTTAAATTATTAATGTTATCCAAGTTTAAATTATATATGATGAAAAGGTGTCAATTTTACATATACTGTAGGTAGCCCATGTAAGTCCACAAATACGTTCACTCACTATTATAATTTTGTGATCATAAGGTTGCCATTTGGAAAGGTCCTCTGGAGACATTAGTCATTGCCTGACACACATACTTCGATTGTGCGCATTAAGCAGCATAATGGTTGTGGAACTAGAATATATGTGGGTTATTAACCTAAAGTGCGCAATAAACACGCCTAACATGGTCCAAAATATGCGGATGGTTTCTTCAATCTATATATTAACTCGTAATGCACTTTAAATTAGATTTACTTTTTATCTATTGATTAAGTAGATAAAGGAAGATAAATAGGATCAAAATTATCTAACTTTTTATGAGGAAGAACGGAAAAATATTAAATATTTATAAGATTAAAATAATAAGCAATAATAGTTAGCAGAGTTCTATTTCTACAATAGGACTGATTCAACTGACCTCACGATTAACTAGTAGGGAGATCGAACCGCTACCCTTTCGGAGATATAACAGTCATAATATAGAAGATTACAGTTAATTTTGTTTATTAATCTGTCAAGAAATAGAAATTTTTTGTTGTAAATTATTTATGAAGAGTTGAGTTATTTTTTGTTCATTTTATTTGTAACCAAAGAGATATTTATTATTAGCCTAAATGTGATGAGATAAGGATGTCACGATTACTTTTTTAATATTTTGATACTATGTCACTTTCCCAACTCATCGTCATTTGTTATTAGTGTACATGAACCTGTTGTTCCACACTATATATCTAGTTACTCGTAATCTCGTAGTTGGAATGATGGATGTAGTACCTAATATGGTCCCACCTTTATTGTGGTTGCCACACAAAAATTCAGAAGCAAAACGTGGAAAAGATTCTGTTTTTACCTCATAATAAATTTGCACTCGTGAGGATATATATAGAAGATAAGTTAAAATATAAATTTTCGGACAGAGGTAGGTTTTCCTAATCTACTCTAAATGAATATCTTATATTATAATTTTCAGCTATGTTTCCACCAATTTCAATAATTTCAAGAAACGGGTTCCATTCTCTAATTTACCGTTGTTCAACTACACAATGTTTTCAAATATTATTATCACTATTTGAAAATGTGTTCATAATTCCTAGACACTCGAAATAGAAACTCGTGTTTATGTGACACAAGCTCCTAAAAAATACGAACAAATTTACGATCAATAATAGAAGTAACGCAACAAAAATGCCTCGCGCTTATTATGGATGATTTCAGTTGCGGCATTGACAGAGGGCAATTAGGCATATGTAACATCATACAGATAATTTCAAGCGTTGATATAAACTTGTCTGGATGGCATTTTAAATAATTTTTGTATGTACCCATATTTTGCAAATTAACTGTTAAAATTACACCTTCAATGACATGAATCTATATGACAGTACAATACTTCTTCCATTAATTACATATAACCTTCCTTTTGATTTTATGTTTTTAAACTTTTTTATATATTTTTAAGAAATAATTTCCCTATATATTATCTCGTTATTCAAGACTTCTGCATTGACAGAGGTTGGTTAGGCATATATATAACCTCATACAGATAATTTTAAGCGTTGAGATAAATTTGTCTTCATGGCATTTTAAATAATTTTTGTATGTACCCAGATTTTGTTAAAATTACACCTTCAATTCATATATAATAATAAAACTTTTGATAACATTTAAATAATTTTAAACGCATTTAATGACATGAATCTATATAACAGTACAATACTTCTTCTATTAATTACATATAACCTTCGTTTTGATTTTATGTTTTTAAACTAACGTTATTTTATATATTTTTCAGAAATGATTTTCCCTAATAGATTATCTCTTTAGTTCAGACTTCTGTAAACCCTACTCTTTTAGCTTACAAAAATATGACAATACGCGTATTTTTTCTTCAGCTGGAAAAATATGGTTTAACTTATTGTTTTGTCACTGAATATTTTCAAATTTTTAGGAGGCTAAAATTATTGAGGACGTCACTCCGGTGTTCTCTTTGACATCGATCTCCTATTCATATGAACACAATATGTAATGAGTTTACAAAAGAACATCACAACTTATTGTTGCCTATTGAACGTATATTCTAATTAGTTAATAATATCAAATCACTGCGTATTTCTGGACCATTATTCGTGACTTGAGAGACGGAAAGTTAAATCTGTGTTTACGACCTTCAAGTGTATAGGACTACGTTTGATTGCTCTAACTAGAAAAAAATGTTATCATATTCTTATGATTTACATTTTCCTCGAATTAACGCGAGTCTGTGTTCTCTCATTAGCGAGGGATTTAGTTAAAGTAGACACTGTGGTTACAAGCAAATCAATGCTGAACGTATAAGTGCATCAGTTCTCCTGTCTGTATATTTCTTGTCAGATTTACATGATAATATAGTATTTGTTGGCGATTTCTTGTGAAAGTTGAAACCTTTTTGGAATAGACGTGATACATACTAATGGACAGATTTTAGACAACTACAGAATTGTGTAAATTAAACATTTATTTGCGAAGAACCATTTTTAAATTCTTCCGTTCCACTACGACGCGTTGCGGTATTCAAGATACGCTCTTGATTGAAAAGCTATCTAATCAAATCACTTCATTGCTCTTTTTCTCTTAATAAGAATATAAAATACGACAGTATAATATCATGGTAAGTTAATAAATCTTGTGTGTTAGAAATCTATAATCGGTTATTGAATTTCACTTTAAAATGAGATGTAGTAAATGCTTAGTAAAATATGCCTTTGTGTCATCAAACTTTTGTTCTCATTTTCTTTTAATGATAACATTTAGGCATATTGAATCAGTAATTAAATAAGAATAATCAATTTTCTATAATATGCAAAAGTACAATTTTACGCTAATTGTTGAGGACGAACCCTAAATGACGTCTACTATGAGCGCCGCCATTTGGAATGGACGTCCACGTCAGGTTACAACGTAAAGTCAACGGGATAACTATAATTTATACATTTTATCATATTTACTTACTTTATGAAAAAAATTGAAAAACATGCCTAGGAGATATTGACGTCAGGTTAACATGACATTTAAATGTCTTCTTACAATATATATAAATAAAAATGGAATATTCAAATCGTTGGTGGGACAGAATATTAACTCAACTGCATTGATAGAATCCTACTCTGACCTTGCGCGCTCCCGTCCGCGCGACCGCGGCATATATAAATGAAATCAAGATTTTGTGAAAGGCGACCTTCTCGAGCCCTTTTTAGCGTCATAATAAAAGGCGCACTCATTCCGATGGTAATTGAGAGTGCCTTGATTATTATTAATTAAAATGAAAATGTCGCAATAGGATACAAATTGAATAGCGAACTCGGAGAATTTCGCATGCAAACATTTTCAAATGAAATAACTTTTCCGTCTCTTCGTTTTTTTTTTTTTATCATTTGTATACATATGTATTTATGATGACTGATACCTTAAACATTCCGAAAATCTATTTATAGAGGATCTCCTATCGTAAGTTCCCGTCTCTCCCGCTATTGGACCGATTCACTATACCGGCGAATGTATCACACGTTATTGCCTTCTCTCCCGTTTAATCGTACAGAACAGAACAAAAATTTTTACAGATAAATACTTTTTTCCAAAATTTGATGTTCGTCACTAGTTTGTTCATTAATAAAATAATCAACTCTTCAAATTTATTGATATATAATTATACAAAACATACAATTCGGGAAAAAAACCAACAACAACAACAATTGTATGTTCTTTCATCTAATATAGATAAAAACAATAATATGTACAATAATTTAGAGAAAAACAGGTACATTTTTTGTATTAATATGACACTATCAACTTGAAACATTTTATTTAATCTTATTCGTGTTAAAAAGATCCAGGAATTATCAAAGTTGCAAATGGATATTTTATGAATCATTCAATGATTATAATTTTAAAAAATGATAAGAAAAAACAAATGTACATGTACAATGGTTTAAATAACCAATATTATATATTGGAAGATTTTACCATTAACTTTTATGACTTTAAAGTTACGTGAACTTATAATCTCGGTCAAGTATGACATGAATCTTAAAATTTATTACAATTATAAAAAAAAGTAGTAAACATACAAGTCAATTAAAATAACACATAAAACACAAAAAAGAAGCGAAAACAATATCTCATAAAATCTGTATTTTTTATATAAATTATTGCAAATAAACATTAGGCTCAAAAAATTGATCAACATAATAAACATTCTATTTTTACTAATGTAACTACCCTTAAGAGGTCTTTCTCTAAAAGCCAAAATAACATATAAGACAAGTTCCACAAGTGGTTTGTCATGCGTTACACTCGATGAGTATAATATTTATATACATGTTACTCCGTTGCTATTAATAATCACATCATAAAAAAATAACAAGTAATATTCTAATCTCTTAGCATCCAATCAAATTCATAATACAAGTCTTTCGTCCGTTCATTCTGGTAAAAACCAATAACCATGAAAATTTTAAAGAATTCTTTCATCATTATATCTATACGTATCATCTCTCACTTCTATTCCTTGCTGGACCCTTATGCTTCATCAATGCTTTCTTGTTTTATTGCATAACAAAGATTTAACCACTAATCTTATGATAACAATTAGATAGTCAGGGCATGTATTCATTATGCATTTTAGTATAGAACATATTGCATGATATATATTATCTCTGACAATTTGTTAATTGCCAATTTCACTTCTTAGAACATAACTACATGTATTACTAGAACGTTTCTTAACTGTTGAGAAAATTCTAATTAGATCTTGCATATAGAAATTTCCAGATTATTCAGTTACTGTGACGTAACTAGATATAATTCACTGTTAACTGTTCGAATTTCTAGCTTATATATAAAGTCATTTTTCATACCTTACCTTTTAATTCATCGTACCTTCAATCACATACTTGTATATTCCAACTGATATTTAAGTAATGGAGCTTGATTTAAAATAGATTAAATATTTTGTATTATTTTAGGAATATCTAATGTCTGTATTTAACTCGATTAACTGTCATGTATTTGTCAAACATAAATATATTTAATTTTTCTTAATAATTTTCTGAATAAAATTTTATTTTACAAGTTTTTGCGGCTTTCTTTCGTTACGCCTGCTCGTAAAAGAATTTTGGACTCCTCGGATTTATATAACAGTTTTTTTTACAATTACATTACATTTACTCATCTTTATATCATAGTCTAAGTATGCCTTCAATTCTATTTTTAACACACCACTTAAGGTAAAACAGCGAAGCTTCAGTCTTTATTAAAAGTTTGTTTCCTAACCTTCCCAGAGGTATTAGATTCTCTAAAAAACTGATTGCTGATCTGGCAAAAAAGTATAACTATCAGAATAAAATCCAATGCGTAAACAAGAAATTCAAAATCTCTGATTCATATTTTGTATGAAATATTTGAGAAGAGCACTTTCTCACATTTGTAAAAACACTCTAATTTCGAAATTAAAGATAACAGAGCTTGAACTACAATTAAATTGAACTAAAAAAGCAGTTCGAAAAAGAAGAAAGAAACAGTTGGAAAAAGAAAGAAAAAAAGCAGTTAAAAAAGAAAACAAATTGGAAAAGAATGGGAAGAAACAATTAGAAAAAAAAGAAGAAGAAGAATTTCAGTTAAAAATGAGATAAAAATCATAGAGAGAGCAAATTAGGTTTGAACAAATAGAATACAAAATTGATGTCACTAAAGATATTAGCTTCCACCTTCAAGGAAAAAGAATGATAAGCTATTCTTCATTAAAAGCGTGCTGAAAACTTTAAAATGCCAAGAGAGCACTGACAATACTTTTACAGAAGCGTCTTAATTGTAAAGCTCGTAAATCTTACACAACTACTATTGAACAAACTCAAATAGATAAGGTAAAAGATTATTTGAAAGTTGATATTAGTACCAAGGCTTACAAGCAAAAATCAGAAATTCTAAGAAAGAAATTGGTCAAACCCACGATATTGCAGAGAAAGAAACCAACTTTATCGTGGTGTTATCTAAGAAAATTAATAAAAATCATGAAAATCTCAGACAGCTCATGTGTTGAAGAGTTTAAATTTTTTCACTTGCATGTTTAAATCTTCTTAATGAAACATAGAACTTTATAAGAAGCTGCCCGTCTAGCTGATGATATTCTTTACCCACAAGTCTCATTAAAAATAAAGTAATGTCCAACCCTGACATAATCCAATCATTCGTAATTTATCTGGCACATCTAGTAGTCAATATCCCAACCAAATCATCTGATGAACATAAAGTCATAGTCCCTTATCTCATCTTACATGCAATTGCAAGAAACTGGACATCTTATCTCGGAGCTACCTTAAAATAGCAACAGCAACGTTATGAGCCAAAAAATATGAAAAAACAATATCAACAAGGAAAGCCGGCGTTCAATGAACGCAACCCCATATACCAATCAACAAGAACCAATGCAAGGAGCCATTGACCACCAAACATAAAAAGACAGCCAAACGACACGTAATCATTAAATGATAAATATTTGTAACTGATTAGAATTCAAAGAAATACATAATAGGCCCACAAAGGACAGGAACCGAATGCGTTAATCAAAGAAATAAAAACTAGATGGCAATGGGAAATACTTACCGTATAGACGAAAAAGCAACAATACACAAGAAGTGTCACCAAACATATGAAACAACAAGACTACATGCTGACGACACATGGGCGCTTGAACGCAGCAGAAAAATGACTCTGGAGTGCTAAAACCGGTTATATGGTCACCAAACCTCGCTCTCCCCACTAGTCCTATAAACGAGACAGTGAAATAATATGAATACCCCGCTCAAGGTGAATATTCAACATTGTCATGTTACAAAAGTTCAATAAGGTTAAAAACCTAAAATATCAGTATAACATATAAAAGTAAACCCAACATAACAATAATATTCAATGTACCTAAAGGCAAAGACAGAGCAACAAGAATCACCTACAAGGCCCGCAAGCACAGAGACGAAACATTAAGACCAATTCATCCCCAAGGCTTACGAACATCCATCATAGAGTCTCCCAACTTGGTTCGTCAGATGCAATCAAAAGTGAAAGCGTAGGTCCAACTTGTAAAAAAGTTTTGACACTAAACTGCAATAGTCAAAATGATATCATAACCTCTTTAATAAAAAACGTTTAATGATTTTATAAAAAACACAGCAGAATAATAATACAGACAAACTACAGTTCTACACTCAATCTAACCTCAGTCTGTATGGTTAACAATGCAATTTTGAAATCATATAACCCAAGTCTATTCTATTAATGAGATTTATGAACCATTCCTTTCGATGTTCGGTGTCACTATCTATACTTCCCACCTACTCCTTAAAATTTTAAGAACCAGGAGCTTCTCAATCTCTATATTTCAATACAACTGCCTTTTCTGAAAACTCTTCGATCTATTCCTTATTCGGAATAGAGTGGTTTTTCTAATGTCCCTCTTCATAATATTGTATTTGTCCTCAGATTGTAACTGGGCCGTTGCTTGTAGGTATAATACGTTTCTTACAATTTAAAGGTTCATTTATTAGCTAGGTAGACTTAACTGGATAAAGTAGTGTAAAATCCACTTGAACTGACACTACTTGTGTGGATCAGACACCTATCCCTACTTGGCAGAAATTTCTGACATTACCCCTCATGTGCACTTTACTCACTTATGGCTAAACCATTCAAGAGACAATTATGTCAGATATTTGACTGATACTGTTATAGGTCAGCTTTTTGATAATAATAATTTATTCTTCACTTCTACTCCCTGAACCAGACAGATTTTCAATATCTACTTTCTACACCAATCATCTAAATCAATCAACACCTGTCAAGGACACAGCTTATCCAGGAACACAAAATATCCCTGAGATTTCAGTCCTTTTTGAATTTCAAAGGCCTTTATGAAATAAGCTTTACAATTCCCTGTTATAATTGAAAAGAATGGATTTTAATTAGGAAATGGCGAGCGCCATTATCCTGCTGAAGAAGAGTGGACTGCTTAATCACCAAATTTTTCCCATAAAATCATATCTCAGAAATATTAAACTTGCGCTCATGACCACCCAAGCAGGTCATTATGTGTGAAAAAACCTACCATAAAATTCTCATATCATTATTGGCCTGCCTTATAAGAAATGTATCTAGTACTGTAAATCTGTCATACTGTCAAGTTTGAAACCTAACCAACCAATACCTGAGCTCATACAGCCTATTCCTCAATTGAAACCTTTAAGTAGATATATTATTGACTGTGTAGGGTCCATTACCAAAAAGTAAATCAGGTTCTCAGTATTATTAACTATTATGTGTGCTTCTACGCGCTTCCCTGAAGCTATTCCTTTTAAAAATATAAAGCCAAAAAACTATGTCAAGGCTCTGGTGATATTTCACCATGTTGTTACCAAACCTAGTACAGCTATCAGGTCAAACTTTATGCTATTTATCCACAGTCATCACATGGGAATTACTCAAATATGTCTTCAGCCATCACCTGAAAGTAAGGCTTAGAAAGATTTCACACTCTGAAAAATATATAATTCATTATGTTTTGAACTGAAAAAAAGACTGGAAGGGCATCCATTCTTGTATTTGCTTAAGTAATTGTTCAGGAATCTCTTCCTCAGTCCTTTTGAATTTGTATCTCACACTTCCGAGACCCTTCAAACTTCTTAAAGAGAAATTCCTGTCTGAAAATGACATGTCTTAAATTTCAGGTATATGATTCAGATTTTCAAGTGTTGACTAATGCATGTGAATATCTATCTTAATTTAAAATCAACCAAAGAAAAATGAATCAAGTATATTGAGAAGCTCAGGAAAAGTTTAACTAGTATAGAACTTCTCTTTTACCTATACCTGGGAAAACAATTACAGGCAAGATTATACTTGGTCCTTTATACTATTAAAAAATGTCAACCTAAATTATATTATCATATACTTCTGGGAGGCAAAAGCAAAAACAAATGGGCCACATAATATAATATTAAAGAATATTTTGACAGAGATAGCACAATAGAAAACCTATATCTGTTGTAAAGTCTGTCCACAAAATCAATGTTAGTTGAATCTAATAGTTATGAAAGTTTTTGAAAAGGCTGATCCTGTTCAGCAAAGCTTGAAAATTCTGACATTCTGAAAAATCTGATGAAAAACTTGCTCACTTAGAACCGTCGAAACGAGTTGAACTAAAACAGCTTATTTATGAATAAGAACACTTATTTCCTGATATTCCCACACGGACTGATAAAATACACCATGACGTCATTCTTGAAAACTCTGAACCAATAAAAAACCATCCATATAGAACAAATCTTGTAAAACAAAAGTACCTTAGACAAGAAGTTCAGTATTTGTTGGATAATGACTTTATTGAACCAAGTCAAACCAGTTGCAGCTCTCCATGTATTCTTGTACCGAATCAAACGGAACATAAAAAATGTGTACAGATTATCGTAAAGTGAACTCCTATACCAAGAATTGATGACTGTATTGACAAAATTGAAAAAGCAAAGTATGTTACAAAGTTTGATCTTCTAAAAGGATTTTGGCAAGTTCCACTTACTGATAGAGCTAAAGAAATATCAGCTTTTGTAACACCAGACGGTTTGTATCAATATAAAGTCATGCCATTTGGTATGAAAAATTCACCAGCAACTTTTCAGAGGCTTATAAACATGGTAATATCTGACTTTAAGGATGTGACGCATACATTGATGACCAATCATACTTGAGTAAGAGAACATTTCAAAAATTAAAGAGCATTCGTTCAACCACTATATGCTAAAATGACCATTAATCTTTGCAAAACGTGAATTTTCATCAATGTTTAATATTTAGACATTAGTACAGGGATGGAATTTAAACCAATATAAAGCAGTCAAACATCTCTGAATTTCCTTGCCACTTGAAAGACAACGATGCGATTTCTTGATAGGCATTATTATCGTAAATTTTTAATAACTTCGGATGCAGAACCATTTACAATTTGCGAGGTCAAATATCCATTTAACATCTTAACCATACTTAAAGAGTGCCCATCTCTTTGCACGGATTTAATAAAACTTTATCTTATTCTGTAATCTAGGAATAGGCTGCTGGAAGGTATTATCCAAGACAAAACACAATTGGGGTGGAACCGTTTGTTACTTCTAAAAAGATAAAAACAGCAGAAAATACTCTACTATAGAATAAAGGCCTTCTGTATTCTGCTATCATGCTTTGATGTTTATCTACCGCTTCAAAGTCCGTTTTTCATTTAACCTTCACGCTGTATCATTATCAGCATTCTTTTAGATCAAAATTCACTATTCGATATCTAATTCATCGTTTTTGTGTTTGCTGATCTAACATGGAAGGTGCTTTATCCATGTAAACCCTATCCCTGTCAGATTTTTGTGAAGAAACACTACTTACTGATTCAGACCTAGATTTTTCATTCCTGTCTTTATCCACTTTGAATTCTGTCGCGAAACTTTGCGAATGAACTTTATCAGATTGCCTTTGTTCATGAATCTTGGCTCATGCCAATCGGAGTCTTTCTGGTTTCTGACACTGAGCCAGTATATCATCATAGTCTAATGTTGGATCATTCGAATCGGCACCTCTGCCTTGATCCTGTGCCTTTCCTTTTTTCGAATTTGCATGGCGAAAATGGAATAACCATTCACCAGGACTCATCTCCCGTTGCTTTTCACTATAGGCCGATGAGTCTTTAACATTTGACCTTGATCTATGAATTTCCTTGAAACTTGACCTTGAATATTCCTCATGATAAGAACTTCCACGTGGAAAACTCTTATCACTTTCTCTATGGTAAGTTACGCTCCAGGACTTGTTCCTTTTCTTGCTTCGGACGATTATCCATTTTCCCCAGTATGTGTTCTGCTAGGCCTTATAACGAGAACTCACTGTTCTCTGTCTTCTTTTGTAGCTATGTTTAAATGCAGCTGAACATGAACCTGAAATCACAGACAATAAATCTCTTAGTCTCTTTCACAACATTATCCAATACTGTGTCATCATCTCCTAAAGCCAATGATTATTTTTTACTTATTGAGTTTTATTCTCTGAAAAAAAAACAGAACTGTACAAAATGTAGTTTTTTCTTAAATATTTTGTATAAGGTCAGATATTTTATTTAACAATAGAGGCGTCCATTGATGAGTGGTTCATGTTGTAGACTTCAAACCACTTGCCACTCACTGTTGTGGGTTCCAAATAGGGACTTTGGATTCTTTCATGTGAAGAAGCTATCCGGCCAGGTTATTGAACGTTAGTGATTTTACTCAGGTGCCCGTTTGTGCCTGAAATAATACACTTGAAAGGTACACTCCTCAAAAAAGTGAAAGCCCCAAGCCTTACGTTTTGCATGTAAAACTCCATCCCTCATAACAAATTATTCAATGCTCAGTTAAAGCACTTAAGTTATCGTATAAGTAATGAAATAAATATGACTGTTAAAAATATTGATCTTCAAATTCTGTATAATTCTCTTAAAAACATAAATCACAAAATTTATAAAGAATATGTTCTACTCATAAATAAATGTTACAACTCCTGAGTGAGTATAACCTTTATGCTATTATAATAAATAAAACAGATAAATCTTTTTTTACGAATTTGAAATACTGGAGGATTCTTTCCCGATTATTTTTAATTATATATAAACCTAACATTGTTAACCTTTGCTCGTAAAATATCTTAAATTGACTTGTTTATCTTTTAATCTGGATTTTAAATTTGAGTAAAATTTCAAAATATGTTTGTTTGTTCGGTTTTATGATGCACAAATACAATTTATCCCGTCAGGGGCAAGTCGTTGTTTCCTTAAGCAAGAAACTTTACACTCATTGCTCAGTACTGGTTGGTTCCAGGAACGAATTCGAAAGTGTGTCTATAAGCTTATAGCTTCCTACACAATCGAACTAAAATAAATTCTGTATAAGCCAAATACAATTTAGGTCATATGGCGCTTCAACAAAAAAAAATAAAAAAGTAAATAAAAAAATAAAAAAAAATTTTGGATATCCTTGGGTGTTACAAACTTTTACTATTAATAACCTTGACCTTGAAGGTTGAACACCAGGGGTCAAAACCACCTCACCTGCTGGATAGAGTCCAGTAATTCAAATTCATTTAGTCATCTCTTACGATCACGCATGGATAAACGATGGCTACAATTCTGGTGCCTCAACCCTTAACGGCACCCCCCCCCCCCCCAGCCACAAGGGGAAAATATTACTGACTTAATAGAAAAGGAAACACTCCAGACCATTTTCAGACAGCAATAATAAGCTAGTGGCCACAATGATTTGCCTTTCCCAAACAACTTGTAACAAGTATGAATCCAACCCAAGCCCAGCGTGTATATGCACAAAATCTTACTTCACGCTACAATGATTTTTTCAATCAACTTAAGGAAATAAGGGTGAGGAAATGGGGTTTACATTGAATTCTTAGCTCTTCAATTTAAAATATGGAAATTCTGAGTGGAAATCCAAATGTATTCAGCATGTTTAGTGACTGAAAGATAAATACCGGAAATAAGTATTCCGGTTGAAATGATAATAACAGAATTTTATGTTTTTAAATTATTAGCCAAAAGTCCAATACCACACTCCAAAATGCAATAACTGGTATGTGATTTGCTGTAACCATTTATTCCTCTATTGTTATGCAAATCTCATAACAAAATGTCAATTACCATATGCCTCTGATACATATAACTGATATTTCAACAAAAAGCTGTTCTTACATAAATAAGATAAGATTGATTGTTTATAAAGAAGGAAATGTAAAAATATGGTATACCTGTCGTCTGCACTCCGGGATATTTCGGATGAGTGACTACTGGAAAAGTCCGAGGACCCTTGCCTCAGTCTACGTCTATCAAACTGAGCATCAGCATGGGCTTGTTTTTTGACAACATCTCGGTCACTGGTACTGAAAATATACAAAAGAAATTAACTATTATATCATAGTATAACATTATGTCTAACTAAAATCGAAAAGTTGATAATTTAATCATTATAAGCTAAAATTGAAATTACAACAAAGAATAAACTTGAAAAGTGTTTTTGTTAATGAAGAAACTATAGTATATAAGAAATTAAAAAAATGCAAAAAAGCAAGAACCGGTTGAACCGGGTGGTGCTCCCCGAATAGGTTTTGGACAAGTATACCTCTTGTAGTGTCAGAGTTATGTCCCGGAAAAAGGCTCATAGTGTGAAAATGAACAAAGGTCAATAACTCCAAAATAAGGCAAGGCAAAATTATGGTTCTTTTGCACTGCACATCTATCGAATGAGATATATCTACCTTTAACGTGTCTTGTTAATATGTATCATATTTTCAGAACTATGTCCTGGACAATAATCAAAGTGTTATAATGAAAAAAATGACATTAACTCCAAAATTAAGCAAGTCAGAGTTACTGTAATTTTGCACTGCACATCTATTTAATGAGATCTATCTACCTACAAAGTTTCTTGTTAAATAAAACCAAAAGCTGTTCCTACATTAATAATAAGATGAGATTGATTGTTTACGAAGTAGCAAATGTAAAAATAAAATATACCTGTCATCTGTACTCCCGGATTTCTCGGAAGAGTGACTACTGGAGGAATCGGAGGAACCTTGCCTCTGTCTACGTTTATCAAACGGAGCATCAGAATGGGCTTGTTTGTTGGCAACATCTCGGTCACTGGTACTGAAAATATACAAAAGAAATTAACTATGATATCATAGTATAACATTATGTCTAACTAAAATTGAAAAGTTGATAAGTCCTAAAAAAGTTAAACAGTTAAATGTGTCTATTTGAATCTTTCAGGACAGATTGATTCAGGGCAATTTCAGCAGGTTAGGTCAACACTTTTGACAATAAAGGCTATAAAGTGAATTATTAATAAAAGCAACACTAAGACAAATCTGCTTTATGTAAAGTCAGCCTCAATATAAGTCAAGTTTGTCAAAAAAAGTCAAACCTTGATCGTTGAACCTTTATCCGTCACATAAGCTGCCTGGAAAAGTCATTATGGTCCTTGAATATGTTAAGTGTTTCAATTAAAGTATTTCAAAGTGGATCAAACTTTAAAGGCTAATTTGATTATTTTTTCATATATTAACATGTAGGATAGTGCCTTTTATCTCATTTTGACAATGAGTACTATTCAGTGAAACTAGTTTCAAATGTGTGTTGTCATGATATTTGCAGCTTATTTATAAAAGTACACATTTCCATGATCTGAATCAGCAAGTGTTTTTTTTTTTTTTTTTAATAATTACATTATGTGTGTAATATAGCATATTCACTTAGCTTAAGTGCCGGAAGTGTGTAAATATATCATGTACAGTTTTTTGCAGACTCATTCATTTTGAAATTATTACTATTATCATTATTATTATATGTCCATCAGAATCTATCAGTAACAATTACTTGATAAAAAGAGATGGGCAATCTTTGTATAGTTTAAGCAGTTTTTTTTATATGTTATCACTTACAGAAATTTGTTATTATCAATTATTGGTCAATCACCATTGAAATAGTCAATATTTTTAAACATATATCTAATTACATGAACGAAAACAATAGCATAATGTCACTCTAAAACCTACATGATAACATATTCGTTGCATCAAATGATTTACTCTATAATAAAAAAACCCCACTTTCTTATCATCATTGATTTCAAATCAGAAGAGAAATTGAAATTTGGTTTGGTTTTATCTCAGTGCAGCTTTGATCAATTAACATTCAGCACTTCCAAAACTTCAGACATGCTCAATTTTAATTTCAGGAACCTCTCCCCTCTCTATACATATAAAATCTCAAACGCTCAGTTTATGTTTGATTTTGTGTATTTTACAAACATCCTGCAAGATGGAAATTTCTAACGTCACAAAAATTCTGATAAATGTCTACAGGGAATTATATATCAAAACTCAGTAACTTACTAAAATTTGCAAAATAATTTTGGACTGTATCAAAGCTTATTCTACAGAAAGAGACTGATGGCATATTGGCTGAGGTATCAGTATTTCAAACCCAGGCAGTGTTAATTCAAACCATACTTTGGTCACAATATTCTATGCTTTCTTGTGTTGCTTCAGTAGTTTGTTACAGGAAGCTGCCTGGAAATTAAATGTTTCAAATAATGTCCCGAAACCTTTCAAAACTATTATTATCACGGATTAAACACCCAAAGAAATTAGGGGCCAGCAGCTTGGAGTTAAAACAACCTAAACCACTTTGAATCCTTTAAATATTTTTTTTGTTGTTGTTTTGGTTTTTGCTATGACATTGTCATTAGGTCAAACTTAACTACTTCCACTGCTGACTAAGTTTAATGGAATTGTCCAGTTTTGAATGTGGAACAGTCCATTTAAAATATAAGGAATTTCAATGTCAAAATGCAAGCAGGAAACATATTTTAGAAAGAATATTGATACTAAACTGTTAAACTGCTTACATTGTGTATTGGATTTTCCAAGCTTTAAATGATGTAGAACAGTCCATTGAAAATTTAGGGATTTCAATATCAAAATGCACAAAAGTAAGCTTCCAACAGTATAGAGCCTACAAGAGTGCATAGAAGCACAAACTGGCCTTAGTCTATGCTGATGGCTAAGGCTTCCACTCTCAGTTGTAACATGTTACAGTTTTGATAAATAACAGTAAAATTCCTTGTCCATAAATTATTAAATCATTATAAGCTAAAATTGAAAGTACAACAAAGAATTAACTTGAAAAGTTGTTTTGTTAATGGAGAAATTTCAGTATATAATGAAATAAAAAAAAATGCAAAAAAAACAAGAACCGGTTGAACCGGGTGATGCTCCACGAATAGGTTTTGGACACAAAAAAGTATACCTCTTGTAGTGTCAAAGTTATGTCCCGGAAAAAGGTTCATAGTGTAAAAATTTAATAAAGGGCAATAACTCCAAAATAAGGCAAAGCAAAGTTATGGTTCTTTTGCACTGCACTTGTATCGAATGAGCTCTATCTACCTACAACGTGTCTTATTAATATGTATTATACTTTCAGAACTATGTCCTAGACAATGTTCAAAGTGTTAACATGAACAAAGGGTATTAACTCCAAAATTAAGCAAGACAGAGTTACTGTAATATTACACTGTACATCTATTTAATGAGATTTATCTACCTACAAAGTCTCTTGCTTGTTGATACCTCTTTCAGTTTCAGTTTCAGAGCTAACCGGACAAAGTTCAAAGCGTAAAATTTCACAAAGGGCAATAACTCAAAAATTTGGCAAGACAGAGTTACAATTCTTTTCAACTGCATTTCTACCCAATTACCCGATGAGATATATCTACCAACAAGATTCATGTTGATTTATCTTTTAGTTTTAGAGTTATGTCCTGGACAAAGTTCAAAGTATAAAAATGAAGAAAGGGCAATAACTCGAAATTAGGCAAGGCAGAGTTACTTTTTTGCACTGCACTTCTACTTTATGCGATATATCTACTCAAAACGTTTCATGTTGATAACTCTTACAGTTTTAGAGTTATGTCCCGAGCAAAATTCAAAGTGTAAAAATGAACAAAGTGCAATAACTCCAAAATAGGCAAAACAGAATTACGATTTTTGCACTTTACTTTTACTCAATGAGATCTATCTACCTACAAAGTTTCATGTTGATATCTCTTATAGTTTTAGAGTTGTATTACGGACAATGTTCATAGTATAAAAATAAAAAGGGGCAATAACTCCATAATAAGGCAAAACAGAGTTACGGTTTTTTTTGTACTGCACAACGACTAAATGAGAATTATATACCTACAAAGTTTCATGTTGATACCTCTTATAATTTCTCATAAAAGTTATGTTCCGGACCAGAATAGCCGACGGCCGGACGGACGGATGTTCTAACGAGGCTACTCTATTGTGCTCTCTATTGTTCTTTTTAGTCACAAAAAAGAAAATAGCCAAATGAAAGCATTATGGAATGAATGACATCAAAGAGAAAGAACAGTAACATAATTATTGTCCGTCTGCCACATTATAATTGTTCCATTAGAGAGGACAGACAAAGCGGCGACTTAATGCTCATCCTTAGGTGAGCATAAAAATGCTTCATCTGTCACTCAGAACATTTTGTTACAAGTAGATACGAATATAAAGATATATATTAGCGCCTATCGTCTGACATTTAACCAAATCTGTATATTTATAAACAAATAATATCTAGTACATGTATTACAATTGTTTTTATCAACATTGGAATACATAGTTCATTCTCTCGTTTTATTAGTATTACCAAACTTATAAACAACATAGTAATGTTTTATTGTAAGGCCTATAATAAAATAGTGTTTGTTTCCACTCTGGCTACCTACCCACAAAAAATCACAGCTGCCTAATTTTTGCAAGGATGTTTTTTAATAAACATGGAAGCAGAGAGTGTTAATGATAATCACATTTTTGTATCTGTCTCATGTTTTCTTTAATTGTTAATATACAAACTGGTATATATTTTGAATAAAACTAAATGATAGTGTACTAATCTTAAACTGATGCTTCACATTCTAAATTTATATGAACTCCATATAATTTTGATAGAAACATTTTCGATAAATGAAATAAATATTTTATTGACCTATCTACCCTTCCAAAACTGGCATGAGTTGCGGGAGGGGAGACAAATATAATTTTAAAGCTTGCTTAAGAGACACACTTACCTACATGTAGATACTTTGTCTAGTTTTTCTTCCGATGTTACTGTTTTAGATTCATCATCACTTGTATGAGCGGTGTTCGATTCTGAAAGTAAAAAAGAAATTTCAATATTTTTTTTACAAAATAAGTAATAGATTAAAGTAAAAATATTTAGTCAGAACCATTACTATACAAGTGGTATTTCCAAAACTTCAGTAATTTGATCGGTACATATTTTCATTACACAGAGAAGCTTACACACATTGTACTAGTGTGTTGGTAACAAAGTCGTGAACGTATCAATAGATATTTTTGACAAAATTTAATTTATTGCATAACATACATGATTAAAGTATTTATAACTAATTAAATGTAATCAAATGTGACTAGTATTTCACAAAAGTAAGAAACTTTATCAATAGTTATCATCAAATGATTATTTAATACTAAATAAACTGCACTAAATACTGACCAATGTTTTGCAGCGACTGTTTTAACTTTTTCAAATTGATAGAGGACGTTATTTCTATATTATCACCAACTATTGTTGACAGAATTCTAGAAATGTTTAGAAGATGGGAATTTATATCCCCCTCCTGGAATAATTTCCATACATGTTCAATACTTCTTATATTTCTACTACGGACGGGCAGAGTTACAGTCCTGTTTCGTGGTTTACAAGACCCTGTCGCTACCTGATTTTGCGCTGAAATGTTGAAATTAATAACATAATGTTACATCTATCTAAATAGTCAACAAGCATAGTGTATACATTGTATTTTTTATTCTTAAAGTTTTATGTGTTTTAAATGATATTTGTTTCTATTCTGACCTAGTTTGAAGTTGTCTATTGAAAGTGCTATTTAATTAAATAATTATCTTAAAAGCATATTATGCCTCAGAAACAAATTAATTTTTACTTCTTTTGAAAGACCAAACATGAATTTTCTAATGTTTAAATAATATGGTTTTAGAGAATATTAGATGTTTGTTACGTGAAGAAACTAGCATTAGATATGAAATGATTTGCCATAATTGTAGAAAAATGTAAACAAAGTAGTATATTGACTTCCATACAAAATACTAATTTACTATAACTGTATTAAACGCTAAAAGCCACAGATGAAAAACATGGCTCGGGTATTTAGCCAGAAACTAATAAATGTACATCAAAATTAAAAGTCTTTTGGGAAATAAAAGATAAAAGCATTTCTAAGGCATAATGGACTTTTAGTGATACTTTATCAGCTTTTAAAAATAAATCATTCCACGTTTACCTGAATTAATATTTACAAATTACGTTATTATAGTGAACATGGGACCAGATGTAAAACTGACATGATCATATTTAAAATCAAATTTTCTTAACATTCTCATTATTGAGCGAAATAACGTTCTAAATGCATTCATACTTCAACAATCCTTTTATGACAGTTAAAGGAAAATCAATATTTGTTTTGTTGCAACAAACATAAAACTCTACCACAGAAGATAAACTTACTTAGATTGTTCTTGATTCGCTGCAAACTATGAGCTGAAACCACCACTGTAAGAAATACTGATATTTCTGTCTGTTTTCTCAAGGCGGTTGTTATGTCTTGAATGCGCTGATCGAATACCTTACTCTCTAGATATTCTAGAAGTCCAAGTAGACCTGTGTATGATTTACACCTTACCACGAATCGAATACAGCATTTGTCTGCAGGGAGAATTGTAGTGCCCGATTGCTTATATACATCAATCATCAGTTCCATTACGGCAAGTGTCAATTCTTTATCATTTGGACAAAGTTTCTTAGCCTGTAGATATCTTTGCACGCGTCCCCGAACATGTTCCTCATTAATTGTTTTAGGTTCAGGTGCACTGTTGACTTCTCGAAGAAGTTCGTTTATTTTCTGAACAAGCATATCCTCAGCAGAAGAAGCAGTATCATCATTTTTGCTTTGGGCATGTAATTTTGTTTCAACATCTTAAGAAAGAAAACAAACAAAATGTTCATAAAATCAATGTTTTTACTATAGATTGTTTTACATGTATGATTGTTTCAGAAAAGTTAATCTGATTAAAAGGCAAAAGTAGAACATGTACAGGTAATTAAAATGTAAACCTGAGAAATTTTTAAAAAAGGATATTCACTTGTTAATATATTACCTTCTTGAATATCTGTATTGCCATTAGTACTTGCTTCAGCTTTTCTTTTCAGCAACACTAAAAATCAGGTTTCAGAATAAAAATACCATTCCATAATGAATAATGATACTCAATATCATAAGTGAAGATATTTCTTGATAAAATAACTATGATTTTTTTATTCTTTTATTGCATCATTAGTGTTAACATTGTTTAACATATTAACACGCTGTAATTGTAATTGGTTGTCTGAGAATTATTATTATATTTTATTTATCTGAAGTCATTCTATCAAACCAGTTTTTTTTTTACAAATACAATTTTTTGCTGGCAAGTAGCAAGAGGTATATTAGGAAAAAAGCTCCAAAAATTCCAAATCCATTATTTTGTGTATCTAAAATTTTTCTTTAGCTCGCAGGAGTCTAATGTAAAACATTGTAAAATACAAGAGATTTGTTTTATTACAATAGAAAATGAGATAATGAGAACAAATAACAAGATTAATTGATAAGTGTAATTTTTTGAAAAACTTGCTTTTACATTTTATTGATAAATATACTTGGTTTAGTTTTTATTTTTATGGTTGCGTCAATTAAATCAAAATTTAAATTGCCTTATATAAACTATATAAACCAGAGTAATCTTGTAATGTATCTTTTTCAATCACCATTTAGTTAAAAACATTATTATTATGCACACGGCCTTCACAAATAAATAGATAAAATAATGGCATTTTTGTAATAATCTGCTTTAAAACATGAGCATTAAAATGTTACCCTTTAGCATTTGTCTTAATTCATCTTGTCTCATTTCCATTTTGCAGAAATAGCTACGGTTCTCTTCAGCCAATTCCTTTTGTTGCACATTCGTAACTAAACGCATGCAATTTAAGTGATAGAATCCATTTTATAACTATTTTTTTAAAATTTATTTAAGTCCTGTTTTAACAATTAAACATGATTACATACATGTTTTAAGTTCTTAACATACACATTGCATAAAGTAGCAATTTCACAAGAGGCTATGTGAGTATCGTTTGATATATAGGGGCAAGTTTCAATTATCGTTAAAAGTGTATTACCTATCAATTTTAACTTGCTTCAATCGCCAATTATCTAAAAAAAATGATTATAATGGACTGAGCTTTCATAACTAAATAGATAAAGTAATGGCATATTTTAAATAATCCGCTTTTAAACATGAGCAATAAAATGTTACCTTCTACTTTTTGTCTTATTTCGTCTTGACTCTGCTCCATTTGGCACAAACGATGATGGTTCTCCTCAGCCAATTCCTTTTGTTGCACAGTCGTACCTAGAAAAATAAAATCGATTTTATAGCTGTTTCGTGTGGTAACTTAACTATTTAATGTGAGTATATTTTGATATATAGAGACAAGTTCCATTTATCTTTAAAAGTTTATGACGTTTCAATTTGTACTTATATAATTAACTGTGAACTAATTAGTTCAGACTTTCGGTTTTTCAAATCATCATTTCGTCACATAAAATATCATTACACAAAAAGTCTACTTTTTCACAAAAATATGTTGTTATTTTAGAAATTTAGATGAAAAACTTATTTATTTTAACCTTGTATCTTCTTGATTTCTTTGCATATGTCATCTAATTTAATACTGTTGGCACCAAAGTCAGCTTTAATTAATGTCAAGAGTTCGGTTTGAAATTCTTTGAAGTCATCCAATGTTGAAGATATTTCTATAGGCCCAGACTTGGTTGATTTAATTAACTTTTGACATTCGTCATGGTATTGGCGATCAATTCTTGACGAGAACTTTAGAAGAACGATTATCAGATCACTTCTATATTCATTATATTCACCTTCAGATAATGCAAGTGATGCACTGTGTCCTTGAATTTCATTTCTAAAATCGCGAAGAATCCTTATATCAGCTCGTTCTTTAGAAGTAAGGCTGCTTCTAAATATATTCAGAATTACTAAACACAATAGTGATGTATCCCAGTTATCTAGGTCATCATTGACAGGTCCTGCTGATGGAAATATGCGATCGTATTGACTGTCATTCCGTATTAGTTGACGAAGTTTGCCACTATTGTTCAACAGAATTTGTGATAATGGTTTTCCAACGTTTTGGGCTTCACGTTTTAAAATCCCTTTCAACACCAATGGTCCTCCTTTTCCCAACAACAGAATATACCTCAAATACCTTTCGTTGTCTGAAGTTGCCATAGCTTCAGCTAGAAAATAAACAAATATTCGTATTTATTTATTTATTTATTTATTTACAATGAAAATAAACATGTTGTATGAACGTTTATATAATACTGACTTCAAATGCGATGCTATATTCTTGAATTCATAGTCTCATTGTTAGCCAACAATCAATACATTCTTGACATACATGTATACATTAATGTGTATAAGAAACTTAGTTTTCAGTTTTCATAACCTTATGGTCGTTTCTGCAAAGAATTGTAACGTATTATATCTATGTAATTTAATTAACATGAATAGTGTACGTAAACAGAATATAATTTTCCAGAACAAAACATTACGTTGTTATCTTAAGACGGTGATATGGGGATGTAGACGATATAGCTTACATTTACCACTACGGCCCGATCAAACTGAGTCTGCAGCACTTTCAATTTCGCTGTTTTGGGCGATCTGAGGACTCGGTCTTTTCTAGTATAAAGTATTTTTAACTATTTTTTTAAAGTATTTGAATCAAGAAATCGTCACCTGAGTGGTAAAAGGTCGTAACTAACATTTTGCCGAAAATCAGAGTTTAACATTTCTGTGATACACATAGCAATGTGCATATTCTGTAAAAATATATTGGCTTTATTCCATTTATTGACTTTGTTATTGATTAGAAATCAAAGGCCATAACAACTATTTTTAAGTTTTAATGAGCGGTAAAATGTCTAAAGTGAAACTAAATTAACGGTAAAAGGGCAGATTTGACAAATATGCCCTTTTCATTCTCAACTTTTTTTGCAAAACGTATTCAAAAACTGATGTATAAGGTAGTATTTGCCAATTACGCCCCTTTCCTTCTTAGCAAAACACTCAATGTGAAACATATGCCCCCTTTATCTGAACAAATTAGCAGTGCTATAGATTATAGAGAATATCATTTCAGTACATGATAACATAAGAAAATATTTCAGTACAGCAGAAGTGTTTGTGATAACATAAGAATTTCACTAATATCATAAACTTTCCACGTTCATTTGTTTATGTTCACAAGAAGGAATCATGGACGAAAGAAAATCAGGTTTGTACAATTTCATTAAATGTTTGCAAAATAATTAATTTGTAAAATAGTTTATATCATATTTTAGAGACAATATTCTAATAATAGTAAATAACCAGTATTCTAATTCTGCAAAATAAGTTGTTCAGTAGTGTGTCTCGCATGTTTATGTGCATGTAACTTAATCAATTGTGTCCAGGTACATATTTCTTTGATTACATTTAACTGCCAAATTATAAAATTCGTTAAGTAATAAGTATACGCTTTCTTTGTAGGAAGACGTATATTTTGAATGGTCAGATGATGAGATGTACTTTGATATTAATGTGGCTGTCAATAAAGGTAATTGTCTTAAACAATGTGGAAGAAAATAAACTTTGTGACTTGAAATGCTGATACAATATTACTGTAATTGTCTATGGAAGGTGGGAGTTTATGTGAGTTGCTGATTAAACTAAGTCATCATCATCATCAAGCATACTATAAAAGGACCAAGAAAGTCATGTATATTATATGAAATCTTACCACTGCATCTATGTGATTATTATTCAGTAAATGCATTTAATTGAATTCAACACATGTTTTATTCCATATTCTTCATTTCAGACGAGAAACATGAACATGAAATACATGGTAGTAGCAAGGAGCAGCAGGTGAATCAATCTGAAATACAGCCTAGTAACCAGGATCAACATGTGAATGATGAAGAAAACCAGGCTAATGACGAACGTGTGAATGAAAATGAAACATGTGCAAGTAACGTGGAGCAGCACATTAATGAATATTGAAAACAAGCTAATAATGAGGTATAATACATGAATGAAAATGAGATACACGCTATTAATATGGAACAACACATTAATGAACATGAAATAAAGGCTAGTAACGAAGTACAACTTGTGGATGCAAATGAAAAACAGACAAGTAACAAGGGAGAATAATTATGTAAAAGAACATAAAAATGAAATACAGGATCAAACGTGTATGACAATGAGATACGTACTTGTTACGATGATCAACACAGGAACAAACATGAAAAGCAGACCAAAAACAAGGGACAACATTTGAATGAACATGAAATACAGGATAGCAGCAGCGGACAAAACGTAAATGAAATCAATGGAAAGCTTCACAGAGACAACCAACATCAAATTGATCAGGAGACTAGAGTGAACTTCGTTTATACAAATTCTTCTGATGACGATATACCACTTTCAAAGTTACTGGGATATAATTTTAAAAGGAAAAGAAAGGAAGTCTGTTCGACGAAAGTTAATCGATACAGATACTGAGTATTCTGATAATTGTAATCAGGACATATCATATGATCTACAAAAGAACATATTAAATTCTACAGATTCAGAGACAGAAGAGTTCCAAAAAATAAAACAGAGAAAAAGGAGACAGAAGAAAAGGAAACAAATTACTTGTTGCAGAAACAAATCGTGGAAGAAAAAAAGCATCTACATTTAAATCAAAGTCCAAGAAATTAGTGAACAAACGAAAGAAGGAAAGTCCCCTACAAGATCAATAAAACTTTTAAAAGAAAGAAGAAAAAAATCAAGAAACTAACAAACACATGATGAATTTTAAACAAGAGGGCCATGATGGCCCTGAGGTCGCTCACTTGTATATAGCCCCCCCCCCCGGGCCAATTTTTACCCGAGGGCTTTTATTTGTTTATTTGAACAGACTTGGTAGACACCCATAAGAAGATGTTTCATGCTAAACATCTAAGTTCTAGCTCACTGGGTTTTTTAAAAGAAGATTTTTTAAGTTTTTACTATACACATAAAGTTAAAAACAATGACACCCCTGGGGCAGGGCCAGTTTTGACCCCGGGCTTTTATTTGAACAAACTTTGTAGAAATTTACTAAAAGATGTTTCATGCTTAATATTTAAACTCTAGCTATATGGGTTTTTTCAAAGAAGATTTTTAAGTTTTTGCTATACACAAAAAAGGAAAATCAATGACCCCCGGGGCAGGGCCAATTTTGACACTGGGGCTTTTATTTGAACAAACTTTGTAGACACTGATTAGAAGATGTTTCATGCTTAATATCTAAACTCTAGCTATATGGGTTTTTTCAAAAAAGATTTTTAAGTTTTTGCCATACACATATAAGGAAAATCAATGACCCCCGGGGCGGGGCCAATTTTGACCCCAGGGCTTTTATTTGAACAAACTTTGTAGACACTGATTAGAAGATGTTTCATGCTTAATATCTAAACTCTAGCTATATGGGTTTTTTCAAACAAGATTTTTAAGTGTTTGCCATACACATATAAGGAAAATCAATGACCCCCGGGGCGGGGCCAATTTTGACCCCAGGGCTTTTATTTGAACAAATTTGGTAGACACCCATTAGAACATGCTTCATGCTAAATATTTTAGCTCTAGCTCTTTGGGTTCTTTAAAAGAAGTTTTTTTTTAAGTTTTTACTATATGCATATAGGGAAAATCAATGACCCCCTGGACGGGGCCAATTTTGACCCCAGGGCTTTTATTTGAACAAACTCGGTAGACACTCACTAGTAGATGTTTAATGCCAAATATCTTAGCTCTAGCTCTTTGGGTTCTTTAAGAGAAGATTTTTTTTAAGTTTTTACTATATGCATATAGGGAAAATCAATGACCCCCTGGGGCGGGGCCAATTTTGACCCCAGGGCTTTTATTTGAACAAACTCGGTAGACACTCACTAGAAGATGTTTAATGCCAAGTATCTTAGCTCTAACTCTTTAGGTTCTTTAAAAGAAGATTTTTTAAGTTTTTACTATATGCATATAGGGAAAATCTATGACCCCCTGGGGCGGGGCCAATTTTGACCCCAGGGCTTTTATTTGAACATACTTGGTAGACACTCACTAGAAAATGTTTCATGCCAAATATCTAAGCGCTAGCTCTTTGGGTTCTTTAAAAGAAGATATTTAAAGATTTTTCTTTCGGTTGCCATGGCAACCAGAGTTCTGCATGGAATTAAATTCTTTGAACAAGTTTTAAAGGTGACCACCAAAGGAACATTCCTGTGAAGTTTGGATGAAATTGGCTCAGTGGTTTATGAGGAGATGTCATTTAAAGCAAAAGTTTACGGACGGACGGACGACGGACGGACGGACGCCGGACGAAAAGCGATCACAAAAGCTCACCCTGTCACTTTGTGACAGGTGAGCTAAAAAGCAGTGAAGTGTAGCAAGACAATGAGCCTAGATTAAACCAACTGTTAGCAGTTAATATAAGAAAACGAGTTCAAATTCCCGCAGAATGAAACTGTTTCTTTGCAGCTGTTGCTTAGAGTGTTGACAACAATTTATGTAAGGACGTAGATACATTTCGAAATTCGATATGTGATCACATTCAACAAAATAAGGACATATACTTATCTTTCTTGACAAGTATATCATAAAGCGAGAATCAAAGTGATGTTTTTGAAAGAGATATAAGGATAATGAGACGCAATGGTCACTGGGATGCAATTCTAGCCGATTGCATGTCTCTAGCTGTTGCTAACTATTTAAATTGTAAAGTGCGGATATATTCAAGCTCGACTTCGACTCAATTTATTAATGCTAAGCCATCAAACTGGAAACAAGATGGACATTACCAGCAAATTGAAATAGCGTATATTGCATTCCGGAATAATGAGCATTATGATGCAACCAAACCAGTAATTATACAACCAGACAATACCGAACATCCCCCTTACAATACACCAAGAGTTAATTCAATGGAACATTGTAGGAATGAAAACCATATTCCTGTTACAGCACACAAACGTACAGACTAGCTATAACAGCCCTAAACAGACGCTAACAATCTGTAAAAGAAAATGATATAAAAACTACTATGGAATCTCACTACACTAGAAAAAGTTCTAAGAAACAATATGTAGCCCATGGTAAAGCATAAGTGGTAACTCTACAAGGATTGGTGTAGTTCAAAAGGATATGTCCCGGTAAAAGAATCGAAATATAAACAGATATAATGTGAGAATTTCTTTGCACGAAAGACATTATTCCCGAAGAGTTCCACTCATATATTGCTAGCTTACCAACAAACAAAAGCAACAAAGACTTCCTTCCTGAAAATTCAGAGTATGAAGATGAAGAATGTTAATTGGTGAACAATTTACAATAACTGCTAACATTGTAACAGACGAATTAAAAAGTATGTGTTTTATACATGTATAGAAATTTAATATCTATTAACTTAAAAGTTGGGATGTATTAGAATGGCATCTTAAAACAGACAATCGTGATTATGTGACGATATGATGGCGGAACTGTAAAAGATTAATTTTTGTTACCATTGAAAACTTGTATGGATTTTACGCCTTTATCATTGAATAATTGAACAATTTCAAACGGTTATATAATTTCATTCCATTGCTTATAGGACTGTTTATGCCATTTTAGTAATTGTGACCCATTATTCTCAATACATATATGAAGAACAAATATATTCAATGTACATTGTATTTTCAAAAGGAATAATTGTTTTCAATTTTATTGTGAATGTGCACGATTTCAGATAAAAGTAAGTGGTAAAAGGTCAGATGTTTCATATGTCACCCTTAGTATGTGTAAGTTTTGTGTATATGTATATGTTAAGAATGAAAGGGTAGTATTTGTCAAATACTACCTTATATGAATGAACAGTTATTCTATTAACTTAAACTCCCAAATAAGGTCATATTTGCCATATGCGACCTTTTCATTCTAATGTCTTTAGCAAAAAGTAGTAGGAGAAAAAGGGCGTATGTACAGTATTGATAATATTGATTGATTGATTAGATATTTTGTATGTTTGTATATAAGAAAATAAAGATGATATAATAACATCTAACATGAGAATAATTGGTTTTCTCTGAATTCAAGTTTTCATTTTTTTAGACAGGTATAAATCTTTAAACTCTGTTCCTGAAAATTATGAAAAATGCACTTACGACCTTTTACTTCTTAGGTGACGAAATATGACATAATGAAAACAACGTAATAATATTTTGCACACACGTAGTTCTACTATATAGAAAGCATTGTTATTTGTTTTCACGGTATATACGGTATCGTATACAAAGTGTTTCAGGAAATCAAAATTCAAAAAGTATTTTTACATTATTAAGACTTGGCTAATTATCATCTATAAATTTTAGTTCTTATTTCCTTTCACTTCATGATAAATTTTATGAACATGTTAATCGTATGAAAAATGTAAGCATTGTCAAAATCCTTTACTAACTTGCAAACAATTCATTTAAGAAAATTTCGAAACCTTACATACAACTTGTCAATACATTAATTGATAATTCCTTGCATCTGACAACTAACATTCATGATAAAATTATTACTATGTGATATAAAGTAGTTCAGATAAAACCTATCCTATCAGTAACAGTGACCCATAACCTTATTATTTTTTTTAAAATGAGCGGTCTAAAGCAAACTTTAAACTCGACTTATATTGTATGACGTTTCATCTGTGTAACAAAGTTTATTAAATTTAGTTGCCTTGTCAAAAGAGTATAATCATCTGCTAACCATTATCAACTATAAATAAATAAAAACCGTTTTTCTACTTTTAGTAACAGTGACATGGGGTAAAACACGTTTTTTTTTTATTTTATTTTTTTAGTGACAGAGACCTTGGTCTTAAACCTAGGGATCCAACAACAATCCCAAGCTAGGTCTCATCATAAGCTTGAAATATGACAAGTTTTATTACAATATCTCAATCATAACTCAAGTTATCATCCACTAACCATTTTCTATTTTCATAAGTGACTTTAACCCCAAGGGGCCCAAAAGCAATCCCCATCTGGGTCTACACATAAGCATACTATAAACCATGTCCTATTTCAATATCTCATTGCTAACTAGTTATTGTGCGGAAACGATTTTTCTATTTAAATTAACAGTGCCGTTGATTTAAGGTATCCAAAAGCAATCCTGACATGGATATTTAATAAACAATATAAAAAAGGAAAGGCGGCGTTCAAAGAATGCAACCCCCACACGACCCAGCAACAAGAACCAGTGGTAAGGAGTCCAGGAGGACCCCAAACAAAAACAGAACAAGGCGAAATGTAGAGCACGGATATGCCATCACTAAACATAAAAAGAAATAATAGTAACCGACAAGGAAATCAAAGAATAGAAATAAATAATTGATTAATGGGCCCAAAATGTAAAGGGGACAGGGAAAGGGGAAAGGACATTCAAAGATTCGGGGAAGGGGCTGGCAAAATTTTAAAAAATAAAATAAGGGCAATAGGATAGATACATACCGTAGACGATTAACACACACTTTAGTGAAGCGCTTGTCTTATAGAGTAAATAAACGTGTTTCTTTTTTCCGAAAAAGCTAGTTACAAATGCGCGTGAAATAACATGTTTAAAGAAGCCATGTTTGTTTAACCTTGATATTAATATAATTATAATCACAATTATTTAAAAAGTTTGAATATAATCATGACAATAGAATCAACTGATTTATTTACCAAAACATAGTTTAACAAAATAAATTAATCATAAGTGACATAGACAGTGAGTTACAATAAATATGTATCAAAACCTTACTTATTATGATATTTTCAATTCGTACACTTGTTAAATCAGGTCGTTTCGAAAACAAAATCATAATAAAGAGATGAGGTACAATTACCATGTAACACAATGAAACAAAATCAAAAAAAAAACTAAAGTTTACCTCTTAATTCCTCATAAACAGAGACAATCTTGCAGATTCAATTTTTCTTAAGTCATCTCACTTAAAATGAAAAATATCGACTCCATTATGTGTGAGCAAATAAGTTTTAAATTTTACCCGATAGAAACGATCAATTGCGCAGTCCAGTCGGAAACTTTCGTCGATTACGCATATTATACCAAAAGCATTGTAGATAATTGACGAACATTCAAGATAGTATTACAAATATATATTCGATTTCCTCATGTAATTATTCAAATTTACCAGAGAGTGACGAAAGGACGGGAATGGAGGACATGCCAAATAATTGAGATAACAGACAAAAACAAGAGGTCAACGAAGATCCTTGTTAGCTCGTTTGAACAAGAATGTAATGTAATTGTTAATGTCACCTTATATCAAAGTTAGCCATTTTGAAGTTAAATAGGTGGTATAATGGAGCAGAGATACGCAACATTTTAACTTCTACAAGTGTACAACGTCTTCTCTAGTCAAAACCGAACTCCAGACTAGGCTTTTAGATCAGTATATATATGACACTTACTCACATAAAAATGTCATCAGATTATGTTACAGAATAAGTTATAATGAGTAACTTTTTATCATATCCGACATTTATCCAGTACAATCTAAGGCTATTTCGCACACAGGGAAATCTGTCATTATTTTATTAAATCTATATATATATGATATAAACAAGGGATACAAGTCGTGGCCTTGCACTACCAGCACGGGTTCGTAAAATGCATTCACACGTGTAAACTGTATAAAATATCCTCTATTCAATCAAAGTTATTGTAGAAGTTAATATATGATCGAGTCATTACCCAAACTACTACTACAAACACTTCATTAAAACCTGTAACATTGCAGGAAATAGCTAACATTTCAATATTTACATTGGCTGTCAAGTTGTCGTCCATTTTGCAGGTGTGTTTATGTTCCGAGTATTTTCATTGGCTGATGAAAAAACCGCTAATCGTCGCGGCAATATGCCGTTATTATCCGGATTATTATTATTCATTAGCCAATAAAATTGACAGTTACTAACAGAAGTTTGATTTACGCATTGGATCATACGGGCAACATCAAAATGGAAGCCGAGGATAGAAATTATCAAAACAAACATAAATTGTTGCAATAATTTGTACCAGAAGTTAATGATTGCATCATTGATGGTGGTGGATAATTGATATTTAACCGATTACATGATTAAACTTTCTTATATGAGCATATGTTTGCATAAGATGTCGTTTTACAAGTGTAATTTTACAAACTGAAATTTTACGAACGTGTGTAAAAATGAAACATGAAAGCTTATTTTTAATAATATCTTGTCCATGTAACAAAGTGAGTCATTTTTTTTGAAATTATCGATTCTTTCATCAATGTCCAACAATCAGAAGAAAAAAACTGTTGTATACTGCGTTGTATTTACTTTTTCATGAATTGAGCAATTTTGAGTTGTATCCCTTGTTATATTATATATATAGTGGGAAAGGGAACAAAATGACAGAATCCCCTGTGATTTCGCATATTGTAAAACCGGGGGGGATAATATAAATAAATCATGTCACATTTTAAGTTCACATTGTGAAATAAATGCATTAATTTGGTAAAATTGTGTTCATCATTCATTTGAATTATATAAAATATGTATGGCTAAGTAACCTTTGAAGTGTGCAATGCAACAAATAGTTTTCGATATTGCATACATAAACATCTATTTTATTTATAAAATTGAATCGAATTAATAAATTACCATAGAGTACAACCCAAGATCATTTCTGTTATTTATCATTGTAAATCTATGCTGCAGTTGGGAAAAGGCCATTCTAATTTAAATTTGTTGTTGTGTTTACATTTTAGCGGCTTTTTGCAGACTTGAAGGGTTTTGCTATCTTTGTAAAGGACTACACAGGGCAATATGACGACCATGCCTATGAAACAGACTGAAAAGTAAGGAATACCATACACCATAGATATAGCAGTCAGTTAAACAAATGGTTAATAGCATGCTATTTAGAACAATCATATTTAGATGAGTCCGACGAACTTATCGCTAATTTAATACGAATATATCATATTATCACATAGGCTATCAATTCAGGGGCAATAATTAATACATGCTGATTTTGTTGACAACAAGGTCCTTTGTCAAATGAACCAGAAATTGATAACACGAATATAATTAACAAGTATACATTCGCCGCTCAAAATCAAAAATTTTTTTATGTAAAGGTTCTTAAATTTATTAAAAAATTTAGTCCCCCAAAGTAGCCAAATTTTCTTCCAAAGGAAAATGTAGATTTAAATAATGTCATAGGGAAAATATTGAAATTTATTCTTAAATATTTTTTATCCCAATTGTCAAATTTTGATCAAAATTAAATTTTAGGGAAAAAAATTTTGATTTTTTTTTAATTTTTTGAGTCTTTCCCAAAAATTTAAAAATCACTTAAAAGAGTTTTTAACTTAGTGACTCCCAAAAGACCCCTTTTTCCCTTCCCAAATCCAAACCAAAAAATTTAAATTAATACCCAATTTTCCTTTTAAAATTTCCCCTAAACGGGCCCCCTTTTTGTTCTTAAACATTTCAATTATTAAATGTCTTTCCCCCCTTTTTATCGCCCTTGTGTCCTTTCCCGTTTTTGTTCGGTGCCTTCTGGGTGCCCTGCTGGTGTGACTTGATTGTGTCTGCATTCTGTTCATGTCGTCTTGTTTTGTTAATCTTTGTTCTCATTTTTTCTTTACTAGTACATTACAATGAGCTTTTATTTATTTGCGTAATATCTAAAGTTGATTATTCATCGTAGTCTAAATCTAGAGCACTTTCAACGCATGATATGGGAGTGTACAAAGAAGAGATTCAAGGAGTGGATGGGGATCCCATTGCAATATTTACATGTTTAATATTTTAAGGCAGATCGAAAAGCAACCTTTTATATATTTTACGTACAAATGTATTCAATTTCTACATTACCTTAATCTTGTATAACTG